>NC_081360.1:71763415-72066445 GCF_030684315.1 Stegostoma tigrinum | reverse complement strand
ATCTATCTTCATTTCACAACCAACTTATTCCAATTCAGTTCAAGCTCCTCTCAGATGTCTCCAATGTATTTAGGCATTTCTTAACAAGAAGGATCAAAACTGCATTATAGTATTGGAAACATAGACTCACCAGTACCTTGCATAAAGTTAAGGATGTTATGCTTCAGTTATATTCAACTCCTCTAATATAGTATCCCAATGTGTTCTTAATTAACTACTGCACTTATGCACAACTTTGTGAATTATTCACAATAACACCTTGATCCTTCTACACCTTGGAATTCTGCACTTATTCACCCTTTAAGTACTACCCTGAACTTTTTATTCTTACTGTCCAAAAGAACAGCTTCACATCTCCCTGCATTATATCCACTGACAGATGTTTTTGCTCACTCTCTCACTCAACCTGTTTACCTCCGCATGTCTTCTTCACAATACATCTCAGTTATCTTGGTATCATCTGGAAGTTTACTTACCATATCTTCAATCCTCTCAAAGACAACAATATAGCTGCAAACCTCTGAGGCCTCAGAACAGACCCTAATGGAACTAGACGTATATTCTGTCAATCAACCAGGAAAAACATTAATGGACAGTGTTTTCTGTCAGCCAGCCTGTTAACCTCATTTTAAAGTAGTCACAATTTAGATACTCATGTTGGGGCACTGTGTGAAAAATTCAATAAATGGTCAACAGAAGCTTGTGAAAATTAAATCACAATGTTATTTCAGGGGTGACGCACCCCAGCTCCCATAGGGCTCACTGATGCCTAAAAGGCAGCCATTATATCAGTGGACACCATAGACACTTGTGCATAGACACAACCGTGGAGAGGGCAGACATATGCTGCAAGCTTGTCATGGCCTACTGCTTGGACCTTTTCTTGATCCTAGCCACATTGGCCAGGCACTGGAGTAGGCCGATGGGATCGTCCTCCAAATCTGTCCATCCTGCACTGAAAAAAAAATTCTGTTGATTAGCAGTATTGGCTGAAATGCAACCATTAATTTGGCAAAAGTCCATTTAAGAAATTAACAGGAGCTGCAAACAAAACTAAAAAGTGTTTTGTTTCATTCATTCATTCACAGAAGTGATATGGTGTGGCATCAAATGAATCTGCTCAAATATTTATTGTACTGGACTGCCACATACAACACCCTGCCTCCTTATATAGAGGGCCCTCCACTAGGAATCTTGCAGCAGAATGTAAAAGTGCTTGTGACAAGGTATAGCCAGATGGAAAACAAAAACTGAATAACTAGAGAGCGTGCGGCATCTTCTTGCAGGAAACTGCTATTTTAAAAGAGCATGAAGAAATTTCTTGGAGATGGCTCAAATAATTGGGTGCAGGATTACTCGGAATCTGGGGTCACTGTCAAATTCTGGAGGGACAGAGGTCAACACATCCAGAAACTTACTGCTTGCTTGAACCACCTCAATCCTCATTTGTGCTGAGCACCACAGTAAGGAGGCTCTGGATGGTTCAAGCCATACAGTGGATGTTGGCTGTTAGGGTGGGTGACACTCAAGTGGTCCAGTGTCATCCAGCCCACTCTGCCACCATTCAACACATTCAAGTCGAGTCAGTGCAATATCCTGAACTCTCACAAGAGAAACAATGCACTGGTGAAGGTACTAGTTCTTGAGCAACAGCTACCTTACTCAGCTGGCATCTTCACATGGCAAACACTCCGGTGAGAACTGACCATGTCCCAAACCTTGGTCTGGTAAAATTAGATTGCAAGAAATTCCTGGTAGGAGGTCTGAAGGCCTGTCCACTCCATTAACTGAAACTGTATATTGGAATGGAGGCCATACACCTGATGGAAGCAATGTGGCAAAGTGCACAACTTTGGAGAAGGCAAAATGTAAAAAACAACATTGCAGAAGGGTCTAAAAGATGGAAAGTTACTATCTGGGTGCGGATACTCACTAATGCCTGACCGCCCTAGCTAAATAAGAGACTTAATACCCAACTTTTCTGGGACAGCAATACAGAGATGAATTTTTGTGGCACATTTGATGACAAACTCCTGGGGAAGGACTGAAGTGGCCAGCTGGTACTGTGGCACGGCAGCATTCAGCTGGTTTATGACCATTATTCAACCCAGCAAGACTATGCTTAATGTAGTTCTGTCTAGCATACTAAGCGAACAGATACCTTGGTTTCTGGCTTTTGCCAATTCACTGGTCAGATTCTTCAGCAGATAAGGATGGGCTGCGAGTTAGAGGAATCAGTCCTTCTCCACCCAAGCTCCAACAGCAGGGCCAAAATTTTCTACATACCAACTGGTAGTTCATTACATTTATTCTAGTTGATCCCTATGAATGCAGCAGCAGGCTAGACCTCTTGACACACTCTTCTTCTGCAGGGTCCATAAACATGAATCACATGCCCTTGGCACAAGTCTGAAAGATCACCTCCACATCCGGCCTGCACAGAATCAAAACCTTACAACTACCTCTGCAAGAATAGCAGGAATTGGAAGAAAAGGCTTCTTTACCTCTCAACTCCCTAATGATGCCTTGAAAGAAACCTTGGTATCAACACTTCACATCCTGTTGATTGTTAGCTTTGGTTTTAATCTCCATGCTGACAAAAGTGGAAAAAGAAATCCCAACTGTTCAATGCTTAATAGACTATGACTAAGTTTCTGCTGGAAGCAAAATATCCTGGAGTTCCTCCATAGGGACATGGTCACTGAACACCTTGTGTGCCCAGTGCTCACAACTGAGGCAACAACTTCTATCGCGGTGGGGGGGTCACTTGCCAACTCAGACCCTCATTCCCATGGTGAAAGCAAGGGAAGGTTCTAGGTCACAAAGCCAATCTCCTATGTCATAAGCTCCTTCTTGGTGTAATAACCTTTTATTGGGCAACTTGCTGTATACATTCCAAAATTTAAGTACAGTACTCCAGCAGACTCCTCCTTAAGCAGTTAGACGCATCCTGCTTTCATTGCTCATAGTTTAGGAGTTGGGACATTATGCTGAGACTGTACAGGATACCAGTGAGGCCACTTTGAGTAGTGTACAGATCTGGTGGTCTTACTATAGGAAGGATATTTTTAAAAACATGGACGGTACAGAAAAAAAGTTACAAGGATATTATCTGAGGTATTGAGTTATAAAGGAGAGGCTGGATAATCTGGGACTTTTTCCCCACTGGAGGATAGGAGGTCCAAAGATGACCTTACAGGTTTATAAAGGTCATAGATAAAAGGTGAACAGCCAAGGTCTTTTCTCTATGGTTGGGGAGTTCAAAACAAGAGGGCAAAATTTTAGGGTGAGGGGAGAAAGACTTTTTTTAAAAAAAGGGGGACTTGAGGGGCAACTTTTGCCCCACACATGGAGTGGTTCAAATTTGGAACAAAAACACACACACAGTCAGAGAAAGTAACAGATGTAAGTACAGTTACAACATTTAAAACACATTTGGATAGGTAACATGAATAGGAATGGTTTACAAGCCAATATGGCAAATGGGTTGAGTTTAGTTTAGGAAACTTGGTCAGCATGGACTATTTGGACTGAAGGGTCTGTTTCTGTGCTGTACGACTCAAAGTCAATATGTTGGTTAAACAATTGGTTTCACAATCTTACTAATTGGGGTTTTCTGAACTGCTTGGCTACAACCTCCCTCCCAAGAAATTTTAGCACTTCCCCCTTTACAGATGTCAAGCTAACTGGCAATAATTTACTCCTCTTCAGTGGGAGGGAATTTATACACTTTGTTCTTGTTTCATAGGACATTTCCAGAAACAATCAAGCTTTACAGAATTAACACCAATACATCTACTACCTCATTAACACGTGGAAATTCTGGGATGAAGTCCGACAAACACAATGACTTAGATAGCGCCATCAGTTTACTTAGAATCAATAGGAGAGTAGAACTAAATTTTAACAAGTTCCTCTCCTTCTTCCACAGTGATTTTCATCTGTTATTGGAATTCTTTTATATTCTCTATAATAAAGAGCTAAGTAAAATATTTGATCATTTCATCTAGTTTCCTATTCATCTACTATCAACTCCCCAATCTCTCTAGAAGACCAACATTAAAATTTATTAGCTTTAAATACCCATATAAGCTTACTATTCCTCATCTGCAAAGAAATTCTACTTGCTGATCTCATGAACCAAAGAAAGTTCTACCCACTAGACTTCAAAAAAAGTAATTAAAAGAGGGGGATGGCCATATCATCCAGGGATAAAACATTGAACTCCAGAAAGGAGAGGGGAGAATGTGAGTGCCCTTGATGCCAAGACAAAATTTGGTTAAGTTTAACTTCAAGGGGCTAAATTGAAGTCACTGGAGATCATGAAGAAAACTCTCTACCAGTTGAAGACATATGTATCACAAAAAGGTACATGGTTACAATTGCTGGAGATCATTCATTTGAATTCCATGATATTGCTGCAAGAGTTACACAGGCCTTGGCCCAAGCAATTTCAACTGCTTCAGTGGCCATTAGTTTCAACATAAAAAAGCTCAGAATGGGGATATTCACCAGTGATTACACATATATTTAGAACTACTTGTTATTCCTCAGATATTGAAGAAGCCAGTTTCCAAATGCAGCAAGACCTAGACAACATCCAGGTTTGGGTGATAAATAGCAAGTAACTAACTGTCATATCACTTAAGTGATGGGCAACTACAAACTTCAACAATAAATAATTTAATCTCCTCTTGACATTTAATGGCAATATCAATTGCTGAATCTCCCAATATTCTGGGGGAGGTTATAATTGCTCAGAAACTGAACAGGGCCAATCATATCGATACCATGACTATAAATGCAACACAGGGACTAGCAATTGAGGTGAGCAACACTTCCTGATGCCAAAGTCTTTCTACCATCTACAAGGCAACAGCGTGATGGAACACTCCGCTTTTGCCAGAATAGGCATGATTCCAACAACACTAGAAGCTTGAAACCATTAGACAAAAGACAAGTTGCTCTATCAAGTGCTTAACACTCACTCCTTCCACAAACAATGCACAGCGGCAAATAGTGCATACCACACAGAAGTCACGCTGTAGCAACTTGGCAAAGGATCTTCTGACAACTTCTTCTAAAAGTGCGTTTCGACCACCGGGAGGGACAAAAACAGGGGGCACACAAACGCACGCTCCCCTTAATGTCTCTCAGCATCATGGCTTGGAACTTTATTCCTAGCCCTTCAATAAGGAAAGAAATTCATGAAATTTATTCCATTGGTATCAGCACAAAGGTTGTACATGTGTCAGCTTCAAAGCACTGTATTTAGAGGAAATGGGGGTGGGGGGGCATGAAAAGTTACCTTGCTAGTGACATCTACCATCCTAGAAAACAACTAAAAACATTAACAAAGGGAACAAATTGTTTGTTTAAGTTAATACTATATGATTGCATTCTGGTGAACTCAAGTTGGCTGTAAAAGGACGTAGGGATGGTGGCGTAATATCACTGCAGGATCATTCCTGACATCAACTGTACTGCAAACTCTGATAGAAAAAGTTGAATCCATGCCTTTTGTAATAGGCTACTGTATAATAATTTACCCAATTAAATTATATTAAGATCAGCCATAAACTGGAAGAATTACATATAATACTCAAAATTCAAAGGTAATAAATATTTCAGAACCAATAAAGATGAGTAACTTACCATATGCAGTCATCGTGCCAACGTATGGCCCATCAGCGACATTTTGGTTTTCTTCTGCTAATGCCTTGATGTATCGTTTACTGAGGTCCAGAATCTGCTCCCGAAGCATAGTACTGCTTTCATGTTGTGTCCGTTGTTGGATGGTAAAGTGCAGTAACATCATTCCCCATATGAATCCAAACGTTACCAAAAAAAACCCTAGCTTTTGTGACGATAACTTCCACAGATGAAAGGACGCCATTGTTTTCAGCAGTGAAATTATTCTGGAGTGAAATATGCATAAATAAAGTACATGATCTTATTGGTTATGTACCCAGGTTCACTTGTTCATGCGTGTTAAGTTCTTCTTTTAGGAAAATCATCTTCAGTCAGGGAGTTCAAATATATCGATACCGCCATAACCAACCTAGACAAAAGAAAAAAAAATTTTACAAAGATCTCATCGCATGTAGAAATGCCACCCATTTGGCAGGCAGGAAAATAAGGATTTTCCTTAACAGAAATAAGATTCATCAAATTGTACTTTTGTAAAGTTTGCATTACCTTTTTTAAAAAAAATCATGACAGTAACAGAATAGTTAGACAACAGTGGACTGCAATGAAATTGAAGTAACATCTGTTAATTAAACTCAGTTTTGCTTTTTCCTCTGCTTCTCTTGCAGAGTTGGTATGACATTTCCAAAAAAAATGTTCCCAACTGCCAAAGTTATTACAATACCTAGCCAGTCAAATGATTCTCTCAGGATATACTCAATTTTTATTTGTAAAGGTGCTGCAGAATTTGTTCAGCACTATCCAAAATGCAAGATCTGCTTTCACATTGCTGTGTTTATATTGCAGATTTATTTGCAAACTTGGCAAGCAAGCAAAACAATATTGGGCAAATCACAAATTACTCCTCTCCTTCCTTCTGAACATAGTGTTCAATACTTCGTTTTACGGGTGGCTTGAAATCACTGAAGGAATCAAGAATTATACAATGTTCTGTGCTGCTACATTTTGATGAATTCACAAGTTACTAATTTCTTTGTTAATTGCTAGTGTCTACAAATTTAGCATGCCAGAGATCTGCTCATGACCCATGTCTTTTTACACAAGAAACTGACTGAAGGGATAACACAAAATTATTCACTTCCAACAACAATTAAAATACACAGCATGATTCAACCTTACCTTCCCAACAAAGGAAAAATCAAATTCAAATCAGCTGTTTCACACCTCATCAATTGTAAGCCAAAACAGGCAAATACCTGCTGAGCAGTTTACGTAGAATGACTGAATAAAAACCAAAAGAACTACAGATACTGTAAATCAGGAACAAAATCAAGCTTGCTGGAAGAGCTCAGCGGGTCTGGCAGCATCTGTGGAAGAGAAAACAGTTAACATTTTCCTCAGAATTGATGGTGGCTGGAAAACATCGGTTTATATGCAGAAAATAGGGAGGCGGGTGGGGTTGGGAATAAACAATAGGATAGAGCCGAGAGAGAGAAGAGAGAGAGAGAGAGAGAGAGAGAGAGCTAACAATCAGGCTGGGAGGGTGAACAGTTGTTAATGGGAACTGTTAGTGACTAACAAAAGGGGGTGTGCAGTGGCAGGCTACATGGTTACAAGGCCTGGTGCGTGGGGTGGGGAAGAAATGGGGACATGGGAGAGTTTAGGCCCTAAAAAATTAACGATCTCAATATTGAGTCCAGAGGGCTGTGGAAAATGAGGGGTTGTTGTTCCTCCAGCTTGTGCTGGGCTTCACTAGAACACTGTAGCAAGCCAGAGACAGATGTTGGCCAACATCTGTCTCCAAGATAGTAGGAACTGCAGATGCTGGAGAATCTGGGATAACAAGGTGTAGAGCTAAATGAACACAGCAGGCCAAGCAGCAGAGGTGCAGGGTTTCTGAAAAAGGGTCTAAGCCCAAAACATCAGCATTCCTGCTCCTCTAATGCTGTTTGGCCTGCTGTGTTCATCTAGCTCTACCATTTACTCCCTACTCCACCTATTTTCTGCATATAAAAACTGATGTTTACCCAGCCACCATCAGTTCTGCAGAAGGGTCACCAGACTGGAAGTGTTAACTGTTTTCTCCTCCACAGATGCTGCCAGGCCTGCTGAGCTTTTCCAACAACTTTGTTTTTGTGTATGCAGAACTGACTTAGTGCACAATAATTTTCCATAATGCCCCCACATTTCAGATTCTACACTGTATGCTTAAAACATTACATGTGAAGACTACACCTAATTTAAGTCAGATACATTTTTCATATCAAGTGACTGCACAACTGTCTTGTTACATTCAAAATGCTTCAAGCATCAGGAGTACAGAATACTGTCCCAAACTACTTGTTTCTTAGAATTAAACAGCTTCCTAGAACGAAGGTGACAAGAGCCCACTGAATGGCTCTAGTGTGAGCATCAGCAGCACGGTGGCTCAGTGATTAGCACCTCTGCCTCACAGCAACAGGGACCTGAATTTGATTCCAGCCTTGAGTGTGCACATTCTCCCAGTGTCTGAGAGTTTTCTCCAGGTGCTCTAGTTTCTTCCAACAGTTCAAAGATGTGCAAACAAGGTGGGTTGGCTATACTAAATTGACCATAGTGTCTAGGATGGGTCATGCAGGGATGGGGTAGAGGGTGGTCCGAGTGGGATGCTCTACAGAGGGTTAGTGTGGACTTGATGGGTCGAATGGCCTGCTCTCACACTGTAAGGACTCTATCATTCTACGAGAAATAAGAACAATTGAATTTTATAACGTTCAAGCCTGCTGAGCTGATATTCGGCATGAACTCCACCTTGCTACCTGTTCCCTATATCTCTGGACTCTTAGAAACCAAGCAACTTTAAACCTTAAAGATCGTAAGTGATAAAGCATGCACAATTTCCCATTTCAAAGACTCAAGTCTTTCAAGGAAGTAATTTTTCATAAAAACCAAAAGAACTGAGGATGCTATATAAATTGGGGGGGGAAAAAATAATGAGTTGCTGGAAAAGCTCAGCAGGTGAGGCTGCATCTGCAAAGAAAAAATAAAATCAGAGTTAACGTTTCAAGCCCAGGGAGTTCTGAGGTAGGGTCACCGGACCCGAAATGTTGGCTTTTTCTTTTACAGATGCGGCCAGATCTGCTGAGCGTTTCCAGCGACACCTGTTTTTGCAAGTCATTTCTAATCTTCGGTCTCAAATGATTGGTTCCTTATCCCCAATTTTGCATGTCCAAGTTGTAGATTTACTACTGTTCTTTACCTCCCTCCTTGTCTGGTCTCGCCTGCGTCAGATCCAGACCCACAAATGTAGTTGACGAATTGTGACTTTCTAGACATTACAGTTTATAAAAGGGAAATAGAGGTGGGCAGCAAATTTTTCGGTGTGCCAAGAATTGCCATAGCTCATGAAAGACTGCCTTCCTAATTGCTCACTGCAGCTACATGCTTATCTCATGTGTTCTTTGTGCAAATCCAACCAAGTTCATCAGAATACCAAAACTTTCAAGTTTCATACGTTTTGTCTTACTACCAAGTGAACAACCTTCTGATCCCCATATCATATTCCATTTGCCACCTTGATACCTAAAAATTGACTCGTAAATGTCACTTCACAGTCTCGAGTTTAAGTTTGCTCAGACGAAGTTAGATGATTTATTCAGCCCTCCACCTAAGTCATTGACATACATTGCAAATAGCCAATGCCCTTGCATCAATCCTTGTGGTATTCCACTGGTAACATTTTTACATGTTAGGCTGTAATCAATGTATTCCTATGTTTTGCTTCCTGTGCTTTAGTCAGTCAGTCCTTCATCCATTTTATCCATTACTTAAAACTCCATGAGCTCTTATCTAGTATATTACACTTTTAGCTATCTCAAAATGCCCAATCAAAATTAAACGGCCACTTGTGATGCAGTGATTAATCCCCACCTCTGAACAAGGCGACCTGGGTTCAAGGCTCACCTGCTTCAGAGACATTTCATGGTAGATCTGAATGTGCAACCGCTACTTGCTCCCCTTTGTCTATCTTAACTTTTGAACTTCAAACAAAAATTGCTAACAAATTTGTCAAAATGATTTCACTTTTGTACAAGCACAATGATCTTATGTTTAAAGAATTTAGTATAACAGGTAAGTTCCTTAGTAAGAGGGATTTGATTGCTTTCCCTGATAACAATGTCAACTTAACAGATTTGTAGTGCATCATTTTATCTTTCTCCCTTTCTTCATGAGGAAGAGTTCCATTGCTAACAGTCCATGTAATTTTTGAAGTTACAGAATACAAGGAGGATTTGAAAATCATGACCGGTGCATCTACCATCTCTAGCTAATTTCAGAATTTTAGCATGCAGGAAAAATCACAGCCTGAGGATTTGTCAGATTTTAATCCCTCAAGTATTTTTGCTGATATTAATGCAAGTTTTCATGCCTAAGACTACCCAATGCTTCTGGTTTGTTACTTTTCTCTCCTGCAATGAGAGCAGATGAAATATTTTTGCAATGCTGCAACCACATTCTCATAATAATATCTCTTGCCTCTGCCTCAGACACCAAATGAAAACTTTAGCTATTTACCTTTTCTAAAAAAAAGAAAGAAAGCTCTTGCAATCTATCATACTTAATGTTTGACTCTTTCATTTGAAGGAGTCAGGGTGGGCAGACAATGTCACTAATAATCCCATGACCCAGGCTAATACTCTAGGGACATAGTTCAATGCTGTGACAAAGTTTGAACCCGAGTTCAAATTCCACCAATCAAGCTGAAATCAAAGCTGTACCACACAACTAACAATTAATTCAAGTGAAAACCCATCTCATTTGTTAAGTGTTCTTTTAGGGAAAGAAATCTGCCATATTCACTTAGTCTGGTCTATTATGCATGACTCCAAACTACAGCAATGTGACTGACGTGTAACTGCCCTCAAAATGGCCCAACAGGCCAACCAGCTCAAGGGCAATTAGGGATGAGCAACAAATACTGGGTTTGTCAACTAAAGAAATAAAGAATTTTTTTTAAAGAGTCAATATTTTGGTAGCTGTAAGTTGTTTCTAAATCATTTTTGTAGCTTCACGCTTACTGCTACTCTTTGCATCCAAGTTTAAAAAGAGGTAATGTTAATGTGTATTTTTAATACAAATTTGTTAAAAATCTAGTTTAACTTCCCGATATGCACTCAAAATTTAACCATGTGAATGTGTTCTCCTCAATAAGTACTTAATTGTTTAAATGGTTGCAAACAAATGTTGAACTTTTGTTTCAGAAGTATCAACTGCCTTGAGCAAAAGCAACCAATAGCACTCTTTTCTGTATTGCTTCTCACATACGACAATGTTTCTAAACATTTTAATGTTGACAAAGCAGGGAAAGTGCTCATGAAAGGAGAAATGAAGCCATTAAAATAAAAAAAGTTTTTGAAAAACAAGATGAAAGACAAAATGATTTTAAAATGGCAGACCGAGAACATCCATCAAATCAATTGCTGAAATGGCATTTTCTCACATTCCACATTAGTGAAATACAAAGAGAGGTTCGCTGAAGCTACTCCACTGAACACTCCTATGACATTTTCCACAGGCCTAAATGGGAGGTCAACAGGAGTGAACTGCCAAGAACCCCTCCCTCAAATGATAGCTGAAAGTTTAAAGCATGACTTGTCCAGCCAATATACCACATGGAGTACTGAGGAGGAATTCACAAGTCAAGGCTTTTGTTGTGTTTAATTGGGAAAAACAGGCTGCTGAAATCTGATAAAGTCATCACACAGCGATAGCAGGAACTGCCAATGCCAGAGTCTGAGATAACAAGGTGTAGAGCTGGACAAACACAGGCCAGGCAGCAGAGGAGGAAAGCTGACGTTTTGGGTCTGGATCCTTCTTCAGAAATGGGGGAGGGAAAGTGGACACTGAAATAAAATGGGGTGGGGTGCAAGGAGAAGGCAAAGATGGCCTCCGCTTGGTTTCCCTGATGTAAAGAGGCCACATCAGGAATAGCAGCCACGACAGACCACGTTAAACAGATGTTCACTTGCACATCTGTTAATGCAGAAGGTTTTCTTGGGGCCTGCGAATAAGGTTAGGGGTGTAGCATTTCCAGCAGTTGCAGTGTAAAGTGCCAGGGATGGTGGGGCGGGGGGGTTTGGAGTAGACAAGGGAGTCATGGAAAGGGCAGTCCCTCCAGAAACCAGATAAGGGTGGAGAGGGAAACCTGTCCTTGGTAGTGGGGTCAGATTGCAGGTGACGGAAGTGGCAGAGGATGATACATTGAATCCGGGAGGTTGGCGGGGAGGTACATGAGGATGAGTGGGATTCTAGCTTTGTTGTTATTGCAGGGAGGGTGTGTTAGGGGTGAGTTGCGGTCAAAGGTGTTTTCAACGTATCATCCTCCACAATCTGCAATCTGAGCCCACTATCAAGGGCATTCTTCCCTCCCCACCCTTATCCACTCTCTCCGTGACTCCTTCGTCAGCCCCAAACATCCACTAGTCCCACCACCCCTGGCGCTTTTCTCTCCAGCCACAGGAAGTGCTACACCTGCCCCGACACCTCCCCTCTCAGCTTACTCCCAGGCCCCAAGAAAACCTTACACATTAGATGTGCAGATGAACATCTGTTTAATGTGGTCTATTGTGGCCTCCTCTACATCAGGGAAACGAAGCAGAGGCTTGAAGGCCAACTTGCAGAACACCTACGCTGAGCTGGTGACAAATGACTGCATCTTGCAGTTGCGAACCACTAACTCCCTGGACGACAAGTCCATCCTGAGCCTCCTCCAGTGCCACAAAATGCCACCTGAACGGCACCTCATTCCGCTTGGGCACCCTGCAGCCCAACGGTCTCAATGTGGACTTCACAAGCTGCAAAATCTCCCCGCCCCCAACCTCATCCCAATCAGCCCAGCTCGTCCTCACTTCCTTGACTTGTCCAACTTTTCTCTCATCTATTCATTCCTCCCACCTCACTGACCAACACCCACCCCCACTTCTTACCTACTCAACCTGTCCATCTTCCCTCAAGTGACCAACCCCCATCCCAACTCCCTACCTACCCTCACCTTTACTAGCTCCATCCCCATCTCCTTGACCAGTGTCTTCTCTCCACTTATCTGCTCCTTTATCCACCTTCCATCATCGCTTCCCCTTCTCTATTTATTTCAGAGTCCCCTTCCCCTCTCCCATTTCTGAAGGGTCCAGACCCATAACATCAACCTTCCTGCTCCTCTGATGCTGCCTAGCCTGCTGTGTTCATCCAGCTCTACACCTTGCTAACAAAGCAAATGCAAAAGCTTACTGCAGACTTGCTTCAGTCAAGTTAAAAATTGTATTTAACAAGTTAATCAGAATGGTGTCAACTGCTTGTTAGTTTCTAAGTCTGTATGTGTCAGCTGTGACTCAGTTGGTAGCACTCTCAGCTACAAAGTTCAAGCTCCAATCTAGATTTCAACCAAAAACAAATGCTGACAGTTCAGTGTAGTGCTGAGTGTCCACACTCGGTCAGAAGTGCTGTCTTTTAGCAGCAAATATGAAACTGACATTCCATCGGGGTGGATTTATGTGGTCTTGAACACTATTACAGAGTCCTACAGGCCCTTTGGCTCAAACAGGTCCATGCCAACCAAAATGTCTACCCACGCTAACCCATTTCTCTGCACTTGGGCCATACCCTTCTAAAAGCTTCATTATCCATACTTGTCCAAATGTCTTTTGAATGTTGTTAGTGTACCCACCTCAACAACTTTCACTGGCAGCTCATCCCATTTGTGTACCAACCTCTTCAAAACAAAAGTTGCCCCTCAGATTCTCATGTACTCTTTCCCAGGGGTGGGGAGTTGAGGACTAGAGGAAGAGGGGAAAAAGACTGAGTGCAATCACCTATCCATGCCCATCATGATCTTATACACTAAGATCACCCCTTCGTCTCCTACGCTGTAAAGAAAAATGTCCTAGTTTATCCAACCTCTCCCTATAAATGAATTCTGGCAATTTCCTCGTAAAATTTCTTCAGCACTCTTACCAGTTTAATATCATCCTTCATACAGCAAAGTGGCCAAAACTGAACACAATCCTCCTGTGTTACCTGCTGTGTTACCTAACACAGATGTTAAGCTTACTGGTCTATAATTCCCAGGTTTTTCTTTGTAGCCCTTCCTGATTAACGGCATAACATTCACTACCCTCCAGTCCTCCAGGACCCCACCCATGGCTAACAATGATACAAATATAATGATCCAGGGCCCCCACAATTTCTTCTCTAACCTCTTGCAGAATCCTTGGCTATATCTAATCAGGACCAGAAAATTTAGCCACCTTCCTACTTTCTAATACTTCCAACACTACCTCTGATATGGATTGTACCCAGTATATCACCACTAAACTTCCAAGTTGCCAAGTCTAAGTTTTTTCTCCACGGTAAACACAGGAAAAGTATTCATTGAGGACTTCACCCACCTCCTGCAGTTCCACACATACGTGTCCACTTTGGTCCTGGAGAGGTCCTATTCTCTCTAGTTATTCTTTTACTTTTAAAAGTATTTAAAAGAATCTCTTTGGATTCACCTGAAAATCTTCTCAGCCAGGAGTATCTATTCTAACTAAAGCTGTTTGTTTCTTCTGCTCCCCCACCCCCCTTTTTAAAAAAAGAACAAATTTTCATAGTTCCTCAGTCAATATTTACTCAAATTCACATCAGAAACAAAATCTCATGACCATATGACTGTTGAAAGGTTATTGTATGTAAAACGGATTTGGGTTTTCCACACCGCATGGACTATCGCTTCAAAAGTAGTGTAGTGGGAGGAAGTCTTGTTGAAAGGAAAAATAGATGAAAATGACAGCGAGTTGAGAAGATTTGTAGCTCAGGTCAAGTTTGCTCGCTGAGCTGGAAGGTTCACTTTCAGACATTTTATCACCATTCTTGGTAACATCAGTGAGCCTCCAGTGAAGTGCTGGTGTTATGTCCCGCTTTCAATTTGTGTTTAGGTTTCCTCGGGTTGATGTCATTTCCTGTTCTTTTTCTCAGAGGGTAGTAGATGGGCTCCAAATCAATGTGTTTGTTGATGGAGTTCCGGTTGGAATGCCATGCTTCCAAGAATTCTCGTGCGTATCTCTGTTTGGCATGTCCTAGGATGCGTGTGTTGTCCCAATCAAAGTGGTGTACTTCCTCATCTGTATGTAAGGATACGAGTGATAGTGGGTCATGTCGTTTTGTGGCCAGTTGATGTTCATGTATCCTGGTGGCTAGCTTTCTGCCAGTTTGTCCAATGTAGTGTTTGTCAAAGTTCTTGCAAGGTGTTTTGTAAATGACGTTTGTTTTGCTTGTTGTCTGTCTTTTAAATTCATTAGCTGCTGTTTTAGTGCGCTGGTGGGTTTGTGGGCTACCCGTTCAATGAACACAGCTGATTTCTCAGCAACAAACCCAAAACAGACAGACAAACAAAACGGGTCCAGAAACCATAACCACTCTCCCCTACATCAAAGACATTCCCGAAATGACTGCCAGACTACTCGGACCTCTTGGCATCAGGGTAGCCCACAAACCCACCAACACACTAAAACAGCAGCTAATGAATTTAAAAAGACCCTACATAGACAGGCAGCTTCAAAAATCACCAGCTTCAAAATCTCCCATTCCCCCACCACATCCTAAAACCAGCCCAGTTCGTCCCCTCCCCCCACTGCATCCCAAAACCAGTCCAACCTGTCTCTGCCTCCCTAGCCTGTTCTTCCTCTCACCCATCCCTTCCTCCCACCCCAAGGCGCACCTCCATCTCCTATCTACTAACCTCATCCCACCTCCTTGACCTGTCCGTCTTCCCTGGACTGACCTGTCCCCTCCACCTATCTTCCTTTCTCTCCATCTTCAGTCCGCCTCCCCCTCTCTCCCTATTTATTCCAGGGCCCTCATCAGAGAGGGGGATGGGGTGAAGGGTCCAGGCCCAAAACATCAGCTTTTGTGCTCCTGAGATGCTGCTGGGCCTGCTGTGTTCATCCAGCCTCACATTTTATTATCTTGGATTCTCCAGCATCTGCAGTTCCCATTACCACTGAGAGTGTTAAGGGGTAGGGTGCATTTATTGTGAACATCACCACTAGGTGGCACAGCGCCTGCACAGGAACATAGGCTGCTGTGTCACAGCAATGTAAAGTGATAGAGTTATTTGTGCATTTAAAATGTATGTTGTATGGTAAGCCTCAAAGTGCTTCAGATAAAACCAGGTCCAACCACTCCCACCACCCAGCCAGAGAATGACCTACCCTAGATCTGACAAATAAGAAACTGTCCATTGCCAGTTTGGAGCACACAGTCTTGGGCACTGTGCCTGAGGAACAGCGAAGGTCCATTTCACTGCCAGCCTCTCCAGTTCCCTCACCCTCATTGCAAAGTGCTTCATCTACTACATTCATGGCAGCACCACCATTGATTCAAGTGGCTAAGTCCAAAACACCTTTTCAATACCTTCAGTAGTTTTCTCAATCATGTGAAATGAATCAAGTCCGAGAAGGTCAGCACTTGAGATTCTGTGGACCTCAGGAGGAGGCTGCAATGGACTGCCTAGACTAGACCTACAACAGAACCAAACACAGAAAAGTGTACCCAACTTCAACCGGTCCTGTGTATATGTAAATGTCCATGGTAACAAAACTAAGAGTGATTACCACACAGTCATTCTAGAGACAAAAGTACCATTTTGTTTTACAGGAAGGACACCTATATCTCATTGTGTGCCACCACTGTGCTAACTGGGATAGACCTCAAGCAAATCTAGCAAGATTAGGTATTTAGGAGATCATTCTCCTTGAGAAGCAACAGAATTCTAAGCACAGTTTCTAACCTCATGACCTGGCATACCACCTTCTCTGCCATTAGTATAAAGTCAGGGAATCAACCCTTATTAATGATGAGTTTAGGTGGACATGCCAGTGCAGAACCAGGTATAATGCAAGGTTATGCATCAGCCTGGCAAAGCAACAAGACAAATTGCATGCCAAGCAGCTTTAATATTAGGAACAAAAACAAAGTTGCTGGAAAAGCTCAGCAGGTCTGGCAACATCTGTGAAGGAAAAAGAGAGTTAATGTTTTGGGTCTGGTGACCCTTCCTCAGATCCCTTAATATTAGAATGCAAGTGAAAATGTTCATTTGATTCTGCCCAAAGAGGTCAGATCCATGCTTAGGAGTTGTACCGCATCCACATGAATAGTTGACAATTAGACAATTCACTGAAGGATAAACTCCTCAAAATATCTTTATTGTCAATAATGAGGAAGCCCAGCACACCACTACAAAAGATAAGGATGAAGCACTTGCAACAATCTTCAAAAATAACAAGGCGAAGAGCTGGACGAACAGAGCAGGCCAAGCAGCAGAGGAGCAGAAAGACTGACATTTTGGGCCTAGACCCTTCATCAGAAAATTTTCCAAAGGAGCGTCTAGGCCCAAAACATCAGCCTTCCTGCTCCTTTGTTGCTGCTCGAACTGCTGTGTGTTCATCCAGCTCTTCACCTCGTTATCTCAGATTCTCCAGCATCTGCAGCTCCTGCTGTCTCTGCGACAATCTTCAGCCAACTCTATAATAACTCAGTCTCCTGAGGTCCCCAGCATCATGCATAATAGCCACCATCCAATGTGATGGACTCCACACAAAAATCAAGAAACAGGTGAAGGCACTGGAAACTAAGTGCTATGGACTATGACTATATTCTGGAACCAGTACTAAAAACTGTTGTTCCAGAACCAACCATGCATTACAAGCTGTTCTAGTACAGTTACACTGGCATCTACCCAGCAGTGCTGAAAACTGATCATACATGAAATGTCCACAAGAAGTAAAACAAATCCAACTTGGTCAGTGTCTAGTCTGAAAGCAAAGTAATGAAGATATGTTGGACAGTTATCAAAAAGAGCAGAATGATTTGGGAGTCGTCATCCCTAAGTCACTAAAAAGCTAGCATTCAAGTTCAGCAGGTAATAGGAAAGACAAATGGTATATTTGGTCTCTACTTAAAAATAGGAATAAAGTACAGAAGTAGGGCGTTTCTGCTAAAACTGTACAGACACTGGTGAAACCACAGCTGGAATACTGGTCACTCCTTAACTAAGGCAAGGTATACAGGTGTGGGAGTAGATTGGACCTGTACTTGTTGGCATATAGAAGGCCGAGAGATGACCTTAAATGAAACATACAAGATTTTTAGGGGGCTTAAGATTAGGTGCAGACAGATCGTTTCTTTTTGGAGGGCCAAAAAGAGTAATCTCAGAAATAAGGGGTCATCATTTAAGACAAAGACGAGGAGGAATTTTTCCCAAGGGCAGTGAACCTGTAGAAATTCTTTACCATAAAACCCAGCTGCAACATCCCTTTAAAAAGGAGGAGACAGATTTAATCACCAAGAGAATCAAAGGTTACAGGAATAAGGCAGTAAAGCAAAACTGAGGTTCAGATCAGTCATGATCTCACCAAATAGCGGAGCAGGCTCAAATGGGGTTAATGGCCTACTACTGCGCCTACACTTTATGGTCTTCAGTGGCACTTACTCAACAATACTCCACCCACTTCAACTGTGGTTCCACTAGGGCCACGCTGTTCCTGACCTTATTACTGCCTTGGTCCAAACACGGATAAAAAGAAAAGAACTGGACCCAAATGGGAGAGGGAGGGTGACTCCCCTTGACACAGTTCGGCATTAAGAAATGCTGGCAAAGCTGGTGCGAGAATTAACAGGAAACTCTCCAGCGGTTGGAGTCATGCTTAGCACAAAGAAAGATGGTCATGGCTGTTGCGAGATCAAACAGCACGATGCAAAATATCACCAAAGGAGTTCCGCAATGCCCAACTATTCTCAGCAGTTTTAATAATGGCCTTCCTCCATCATAAGTGGGGGGGGAGAAATAGGATGGTCAATAATAACTGCATGATATTCAGCACCATTTGCAACTCGTCAGATATGGAAGCATTGTGCGCTCAAATGCAAGATCCGGACCATATCCAATAGTTGTTCTAGTAAAACTTTCATTCATGCCACACAAACACCAAGCAATGACCATATCTAACAGCGAACCCAACCATGTCTCCTTGATATTGTTACAACTTTTATTGATTTTTCTTTTTACATTTTATTCATAAAAAAATTCTGGTTTGGAGTTGCAAACTATGAGCAGCATCTGGTGTTGAAAGCAAAAGGGACAAACAAGCTGGTCTTGACAGGCCAAGCCCAAAAAACAAACTGCAGGTTGATTTTTGATCAAAGAGCTTCATATGTACTTTGACGCTGGGGAAAGCAGCATGACTAAGCAGCTAGCAGATATGTGGCCATTAACAATGTTACAACATTGGAAGCAGAGTCATTAGTGACATTTAAGCGACTGCTGGACATGCACATGGACAGCAGTGAATTGAGGGGAATGCAGGTTAGGTTATTTTGTTTTTGGATTAGGATTATTCCACGGCACAAAATCGTGGGCCAAAGGGCCTGTACCGTGCTGTACTTTTCTATGTTGTATGGTAACAAGGGAATTGGTGCCTGGAAGTCTGGGAGGGAACAGGATGGTTACAGAGAGGGAGGAGCCCGAGGGCTTGAGCTGGTTATGGGCTGTTTCTAAGGGGGAGGAGTTTGGCTGTTCATGCTGTATTGTCAAGATTTTAAATTTCCTTATCTAATCTCCCTTCGTTAGCCATTGGAAGTTCAGACAATAGGAACTAAGTTGTAAATATTGCTGAAACTTCTTTGGAGTGAACTGAAAAGGTGGATCTGACTTCTTGGTTAGTTTTTTTGAAGGCAATCCTATAAGTTTGTAAAAAAAAAACTCATGGAAACCACTTAAGTAATCCAGCCAGTTTTGTTATTAACATTTATTTATGCTAGAATTTTGTCCATCTGTCTTGTGCACATGGGCGTTAAAAATAAAGGTTATTGGGTTTAAGTCCTACACATTACTGTTTAATTTGCTCTGCTAAAGTTACTGTATTATTAATAAAATTAAATATTTTGTTTAAGCTACAAATCCAACACCTTGAATTGATTATTCAAGCGAATGAAACTGGTTATTCAAGAGTCTAGTTAGAAACCACTGGGTCAATTTTCAGGGATTTTGACAACTTTAATCTGACTGCATTGCAAATGTAGAGGTAGGCAGGCTGATTTAATTCACCTGTTTGTCTGTGTCATTACAACATTCAATGGCATTGCCGTCATTAAACCCTTCATTGACAACAACAGGGCATTAATTCTGACCTGAAACTGAACAGAGCCAGCCTTCTATACTAAAAAAAGTGTGACTATAACAAGTTAGTGCAAATTCCGCAGTGAGTAAAAACCTCAAATGGGCATTCTAACTCGGACTGTTCATCACTGCAAGGAAAAATTCAGAAGTGCAGTGAAATACTCTGCCTTGCCTGAATGACGTCAGCTCCAAAACCAGTCAAGCAGCTTAACATCGCCCAGGAATAACAGCCTCTAACACATTCAACACCAATTTCCTCCATAACTGACAGCAGTGGCAATGTGCACTGTTTACACATCTGGCCTTTGACACACTGATCATAACTGATTGGTCAGTTACAGTTTCTCACCGCCTGCAAATCTGGCAGCTAATCTCACTACCCAATCTTTATACCAACGCTTAACTTCCTTTTCTAGAAACTGCATAATAGTGAAAGGTACATGCTCTCAACAGACTTTGCTAGTTTGTTGCATTGTTTTTCAGTTTGATTCAGATGGGCCATCATTGCAGGAAAAGTTTTATAGTGGCAAGGAAAACAATTAAAAACCTTAAGCAGTGATGTGAGAAGTCAGTATATTAGCTACAGAAATACAGGAAGCTATTCAGTTTGTTATGCTTGTGCAGATGCTGTCAAGAGCACCCAGCTTGTGCTGCTTCCCTGCCCCTTTCAGCAGCTTATCTAATGGGTCTGTGCAGGATTGGGGGGGGGGGGGGGGGGAGAAAAGAGAGAGGAGTAATAGGGTATGCTACTACACCCGTATTCAGTATTTAAGCAATACTAGCCAACCAAGGGCTCTGGAAACAAAATCGCAAACACAGAAGGACCCCTGTACTTCTACACTTGAAAGCAGTCAGCAATGTTCTGGATGTTCCAGCACCAAAGGATTCAGAGGCCGACTTGCAGCATGACACCACAAACTAAAAGGTGAAGGAATGACGACGTGTGATGAACCTGGACCATCTAAGAAAGAAACCAAAAACATAACTTCTACATCGAAAAGGAGTTTCTTTTAACAGATAACAGCATTAGTCTTTCGTGTCACCAAAATATATAAATAAGTAAAGAGAATTCGGAAGGACACTGCACAAAATGATGCAATGTAGAGCAAAGGATAATTTTCTATTGGAATGCACACTCTGGAGAAAATGTGCATGAGCTGATGGCCCTTCTGAAGGTTTTTCCCCTTCTAAACCAGCAATGAAGCACTCTCACATTTGCTGTCTTGTGGAAGAACAAAAAATTAATTAAAACAGTAATTACTGTGGTCATCAGCACTTTATCCAAAGATTTTAGAACAAAAAAAGTAGCAGTGATCCAGAACATGTCAACTGCTGCTTCATAGTAACAAGACGAATGAAATCTTTGCCTGAAGATATCTTCCAGCAACAAAGGTCTGGAAAACAAAAAAGGCGAACGCTTCTCACTGCAGCTCTATTTTAAAAACCAGTAAGACTGACAGCCTAACCGATTGGTTTAGTGACATTTTCCTTAGAGGCATAAAGAAAGAAGGATTTTCTTCACTTTTTAAAAGACAAAATGTGAAGAGGTGGGGGTATCTAACAGAAATTCAAAGATACAAGCTTGAGAACAAACATTCCAATCAAGAAACTGCTTTGCATCACAACTGAAGATGCACCAGCTACACTTGGTACTAACAAGGCCTTTACTGCACTTAGAAGAAATGGTCCTTATTTGCCCCTTTTCTGCCAGTCTCCACTGTATAAATCACTACTGAGCATTAACTAGCAGAGTTATGGGCTTCTCATGTATTCGAAGTTCAGATTGCAAATCTGATTTGAGCAACAGCTCTTCACATAGCTTGTTTAAATTATTACTCTAGAACACTTCACATCAGTTTGGAGTGTTAGTTAAGTCAAGGCATGGTCTCACAAAGATCTCCAGATCTGACACTTGAAGCTGCAATTTTACTTAAAAATCAAAGAATGAAACATGTGTGCAACCACTTGGCTTCAGGCTCCTTAGGAGACAATGCCAAAGTTGTACAAGCTGAACTAGGAATTGGAGGGAAAGGGACTGAGACACAACATGTGATCAATGTCATGAATGTATTCAAACTGACACTGGGCCGGTGGTCCACACAGTGTTACTTCAACTGAAAAGATGATACCAGAAGAAAATCAAAGACAGAAAAATGGTCCAACCAGAAAAGTTAGCAGAGGAATTCCACAGGTGATCTCAGGAGTTAGGTGCAATAGGACAAATTGTCATGTTTGTCTCAAATCCATTCCTTCATGCAGATATGGTTAACTACCAAATTGCATAAGGTGTTTTGATTTACAAAGCAGGTGAGTTGATATGGAGATAATTTGCAAAGCAATATTGATCTGAAAAGTTGGATAAAAAAGTACAGCAATTTATGGGGACACAGATAGAAAAGTAACCCATTCCTATCATCTGTGCATTTAAAGTGTTTACTTTGACTCCACATACAAACCACAAACAAGGAATGGGCTATTCTGCCCTTCAAGCCTGAAATTATATAATGGGTGATCAGATTTTGATCTGTCAGACAGCATTCATTTAAATGAGGATAATCGTGCCAGGTATTAGACTGCCTGACTATTTAGTGAAGGGTATATCACGAGCAGTCTGAAACAACAATCCAGACTGCAAGGCACTAGCAGGCAGTGCGCAGTCACAGGTGTCACACAGGCTTGGATAGTAGAGGGCAAAAATGAATAAATTGCTTTAAATTTATGTAGCACTAAAAGTAAACTGTTCATGCTATATTTTGTTTGAGGCTAGATCCTGAGTTGCGCTTAAATTCAAATAGTTATCGTGCTTAAAAAGACTGGAAACTACTGATTTACACATGATGCAGTGGAACAACTCACCAAGGCTCATGAGGCAACACATTCCACATCTGCAGTGTCTAACATTTAGATGGAAAAAAAAGGGAAGCAGATACACAGGAACTTCACCCCCTGCAAGTTCTCCTCCAAACTACATATGTTTGGGAAAATCATCATTAAATTTCTTCACTGTCATGGTGCAAAAATACGAGGACTCTCTCCAATTACACCATGGGTATATCTCCACTACAGATGACAGTGGTTCAAGAAGTTGGCTCATTATCATCTTCAGGGGCAACTAAGGATGGGCACCAAATGCTAACTTGTTCAGAAACACTTTAGAGTAATTTACTTTTAAGCCAAAAAAAAAGGGAAACTGTTATAACCAACTTTCATCTAATTTCTACCTAATTACTAGTATGCGCAGTATTTTGCTTATGTGCAACATTGAACCTTCCTCACAAATTCACAACATCCTCAACCTTAAATTTTACCCTTGATGGATTACTTTTGTTCCTACATTCAACTATTTCAGTGTTATTGAAACATAGAAACAGGAATAGGGGCATTCCGCCCTTTGATTAATCATTGAATGAAAACATAGTTCTGCTGAGGTAGATAATTAACTATCTCCATATTCCTCAATATTTCCAGTAATTTATGAATATGTGTCTTGAACATATTCTGAGCTTTCGCAACTTTCTAGGGCAGGGAATTACAGAACTTCACATGACTGGAGTGAAGAAAATCCTCCCTACCTCTGTTTTAAAATGAATTACCCCTTATGTACAACTAGGGGACAATCACTGGCCAGGTGAAACAACTTAACACCATCCCGTTATACTCCGTAAGACTTTTATAAAAGTGTCAATTAGATCACCCCTTACTTTAAGGCTCCATGGAACCAGACCCAATTTCCTCAATCCCTTAAGACAATCCTGGAACAATCTGATGAAACTTTTCTGAACTCCCTCAAATGGAAAAAGTATAAATATTTTCTAATCAGACTTGCTCAGATTTGTTATGACAGATCCCTGAAACAGGTGGATCACAAACCCAGATCTCCCAGAGATTGAGAAATTACCACAGCGCAACAGGAGACCATTAAATGGAAAAGTATACCCTTCCTTATATTAAGGATGGAAAGAGCAATATTGTTCACAGTACTCGAGGCGTAACCATGTCAAGGCTTTATACAAAACGGAAGGACAACAACAGTACTCAAAATTGACTTGAAATGAATGTCAACATACTGGATTCCTTTCTATTTGCTTTCAGTATCTGCATGCCAGCTTTTAAGTGATTCATGGAATAAGGACACCTACCTCCCTTTAGACACCAGCACTTCAACCTCTCACATAAATAAAACTTCTCACTTCTTTTCTGTCAAAGTGTAAAACACCATACTTATACCATCTGCTGTGTTCTAGCCCATGCACAGCCTGAGTCCTCATGAAGCATTCTCATCACAACACAAATTTCCACCCAGTTTTATGTCGTCAGCAAATTTAGAAGATTTACAACTGGCCAGCAGATTGAAACTACTTATACAGCTGGTGAGCAGTTATGGACTTTGCACTGATTTAACAGTTCATACTTGTTATTTTTGGTTTTACTGAGATGGTCGTTCTTTGCTCATTTTATGATTCACTCAGTTCTAACAATAAAAACAGATGTTTATTGTTCAAAAAAAACCTGAAAAACAGAATAACTGCTTACACATAACACAAGTTTAAAGACTTAAAACATAGTGAAACAAATTCCAATAATCCCAAAAGCACCTTTTCACAGTTCTCACATAATTTGCTTCTCTTTCACATCTATAGGGCTTGAAACAAACAGTGGCTTCAATTTTTTTTGGGGGGGGGGGGGCACCGAAGATAAAGAGAAAACAAGATAGGTAGAGAGGAGAGTATAGGTGAGGAGGTAGGGAGGGGATTGGTCAGTCCAGGGAAGATGGACAGGTCAAGGAGGTGGGATGAGGTGGTAGGTAGGAAACAGAGGTGTGGCTTGAGGTGGGAGGAAGGGATGGGTGAGAGGGAGAATAGGTTAGGGAAGCGGAGACAGGCTGGACTGGTTTAGGGATGCAGTGGGGGGGGGGGGATTTTTGTAGCTTGTGAAGTCCACATTGATACCATTGGGCTGCAAGGTTCCCAAGCGGAATATGAGGAGTTGCTGTTCTTGCAACCTTCGGGTGGCATCATTCTGGTACTGCAGGAGGCCCACGATGGACATGTCACCTGAGGAATGGGAGGGTGAGTTAAAATGGTTCGCGACTGGGAGATGCAGTTGTTTGTTGCGAAACGAGCAGAGGTGTTCTGCAAAGTGGTCCCCAAGCCTCCGCTTGGTTTCCCCAACGTAGAGGCAGCCACACCAGGTACAACGGATACAATATACCACATTGGCAGATGTGCAGGTGAACATCTGCTTGATATGGAAGGTCATCTTGGGGCCTGGGATAGGGGTGAGGGAGGAGGTGTCGGGGCAAGTGTAGCACTTCCTGTGTTTGCAGGGGAAGGTGCCAGGTGTGGTGGGGTTGGAGCGGAGTGTGGAGCGGATGAGGAAGTAACGGAGAGAGTGGTCTCGCCGGAAGGCAAAGAACGGCTACGCATATTCCGCTTGGGAACCCTGCAGCCCAATGGTATCAATGTGGACTTCACAAGCTTCAAAGTCTCCCCTCCTCCCACTGCATCACAAAACCAGCCCAGTTCTTCCCCTCCTCCCACTGCATCACAAAACCAGCCCAGCCTGTCTCCGCTTCCCTAAGCTGTTCTTCCTCTCACCCATCCCTTCCTCCCACCTCAAGCCGCACCTCCATTTCCTACCTACCACCTCATGCCACCTCCTTGACCTGTCCGTCTTCCCTGGACTGACCTATCCCCTCCCTACCTATACTCTCCTCTCCATCTTCGGTCCGCCTCCCCCTCTCTCCCTATTTATTCCAGTTCCCTCTGCCCATCCCCCTCTCTGATGAAGGGTCTAGGCCCGAAACATCAGCTTTTGTGCTCCTGTGATGCTGCTTGGCCTGCTGTGTTCATCCAGCTCCACACTTTGTTATCTTGGATTCTCCAGCATCTGCAGTTCCCATTATCACAGTGGCTTCAATTCCCCATTTTAACAAGCTAATAGCCTCTTGCTGCAGCCTTCATACTGATGAATTCAGACTTTTCAGCTTCAACAATTCCTTTCAGAATTATAACCAAACACTTCTGGACTGTCACTCTTAAACAACATTCTGTATGCTCAGGTAGCTACTTTTCATTACTCCGATTCTCAGTGGGAATTGTGTTACACATCCAGCTTCAGCCAAGTCTCATGCAAACTACTCCAAAGTGAATATTTTGTCCCAACTTATGGAAGTTTCCCATAAACTAAGAAAAATAAACCATAGTACATAAAACTGTTTACTTTGTTCATTCCAGCATAAATGAATTTCCATTAGTTCCCCCAAACTTTCTCCCAGAGATGGTTTTAAAAACAAAACAAAAACTGAAATCACCAGGGCTACAGAATTGCTAATAATCATTAAGCCTCTTCAGAGCAGAAAACCTGCATGCCTTTAATTCAAAATAAATTTGTATGTATGAAACACACATTTTCTATCACAGAGAGATGATCATTTATTCTTAGGAGCTGTTTTGTTAATCAATTTCCACAATTCCATGTGTTCTCATTTTATGTAGTAAACTCGTCTGTGGAAACTGAAAGCGCCTTCAGAAAACCCAAATGAACCAAATCTGTCAGTTCTTTTGATTGTGCTACAAGTAACACCTCCAAAAAATTCCAACTAGTGTTTGTCCATTATAATTAGCCGTTCTGAAATCCTTGCTGACTCCAACCAATTTTGCCAAGTTTTTCGAATGCTCAGTTATCACAAGCTTTATCATTAATTCTGGCATTTACCCCACTACTGTAGACAAGCTACAGATTTGTAGTTCTCCACGCTCCCTCAAATAGCAGGAATCTCAATTTATACATTTATGAAGGATACCATCTATGCATCCACTCTCAATTGGTACTTGCTTCAACATTCTAGGACTGAGCGCATCTCGTCTACAGATATCAAACCTCAATCCAGTTTAATTTTTCCAGTTCTCTAATACTAATTTTTTTTACTAATGATCTAGTCATATTGGATAATATTTCCAGGAGTTTAGAATAACTTAACTATTGGAAAACTCAAGTATCTTCTTTCACAAAAAGAGAGAGTCAAAGAAACTGTTTAGTGTCTGCTATTTTCCCTGTTTCCCACTATTAATTTTCCTGTCCCTACCAGTATTGCATCCACATTTGTCCTTGGTCATCTTTTCTCTTGAAAATTTGAAAAGCATTTACAAATTTGCCTTTATATTAGTCATTAGCTTGTGGACATTTACTCTTCTCCCTTTCTTCATTGGTTTCTTGGTGGTCCTTTGCTGGGTCCTAAACTGCTCCCAAACATCAGGATTACCACTGTTTCTGACATCCTTATGAAGTACTTCCTTTGATCTAATGCAATCTTTGACTTCTTTCATTAACCATGATTGATTCGCCTGTCCACTTGGGTGTTGACCATGTCACAATTTCTTTAAAATACTAGCCACTGCCAGTCTACTGTCAAATCTTTTAATGCACTTTCCCTATCCACTACAGCCAACATACCAGTTTCCTTTGTTCAGATTTAAGATCCTAGTTTCAGAACAACCTATGTTATATTCAAACCCAATACAGAATTGTCATGTTATGGCCACTTATTTCCCCAAGGTTCCCTTTCTCTGCCAATGTAATTTATCAACAGTGCAAACTTATAAAATCAGAGCAAAAAACTGCACATGCCAGAATTGTGAAATAAAAATTGAACGTGCTGGTGAATCTCAGGTCTTCAGCTCTCTTCCAAAAAGTCACACCAGACTTGAAACATTGAGATAGGAGGAACTGCGGGTGCTGGAGAAACTGAGATAACAAGTTGTAGGGCTAGATGAACACAGCAGGCCAAGCTGCATCAGGAAGGCTGACGTGTCGAGGTCTAGGCCTGAAACATCAGCCTTCCTGCTCCTCTGATGCTGCTTGGCCTGCTGTGTTCATCCTGCTCTACACCTTGTTAGAAACATTCATTCAGTTTCTCTTTCCACAAATGTTGTCAGTTTCACCACTTTGTTCACATTATGAAGCTGCTTAATGTACTGTCACATGGCACATCACTTAAGCATAAAATCAGACAAAAGGAAAGTTCTTCCAGGGTTGAAAGATATTAGAGATAGGGAAAACAACCATAGGCCAGAAATGAATTTTTAAATTTGCTGCACTGGTGGACCAGGCAGCAAACATAGATCAGCCATCAGGAGAGCAAAACATGCTTAAGGCTTGGTGTAAACTAGGACATGAGCAACGTTTGTACAAGTTCAGGTCTATGGAAAGTGGAAGGTGAGATAAAGGAGGAATTCAAAAATCTTTCCACTGGTGTAACATTGGCATTTCTATTTTTCACACCAGCTACAATCAATAGCTACCAACTCAGAGCCAGCTTCAGCGAGTGGTTTTATTAACTGGGTTGAGACAAGAAAAATTTTTCACATTCGGACCATACAGTTACCAGACGGAATGTTTTTGTTCCTTCAACTTGAGCCATATTTGAATTTTGCACGTAAACGTTTCACAACTTAAATTACATTCACAGATCCAAACACATATCACGGGATTCAGATAAACATTTAAATCCGATTCCAGGCTTGTCACAAAATTCAAAGCCAATACTCTTCCTTTTTAATCAAGCTACCTTGCACGCTTTCAACAACCTGGGCTGCAGGCACCTAATATTTCGGGAAATCAGTATTTCACTTAATACGAAAATGAAAATTTCTTCGGACCGAGTAACCTTGGAGAGCTCTTTTTCTCCTCATGATCCAGCTACAGTGCAAACGCTCATGGTAATTCAACACTTGAGCAGGGAGAGCTCCTTTTGTTATTTTTAAGTCAGTAATAAACAAGATCACTCGGTTCAACGTTTCTGAGAGAGATGGCCAACAGCCCGAATAAAACCCGCACCTCCCCGCATCACAATAAGGCTGCCTCACCCACCCTGACAGACACGAATTGTTCACAATTCGACTACCAATTCGGACTGGGGAAGACATACTCCAGAGCAACAAAATAAAATATAACAATTCACCATCTAAAAACAACCCGCAAAAGGAACAGGGTAGGGAAGAAAAACGTGAAATACTGTGGCTGGCGGGCGTTGGTGAGCTATGGTTTATCACCCTCACCTGGAAGGCGATCTCAAACGTCTTCCATGCAATAACACCAAGTATTGTATACCGATCCAAAGTTAATTGAAGTTTAACGGTCACTCACTACCTTCTTTTCTCTGAGGGTTTTACAGCATCGGGTATTCTTTTTTTAAAATTCAGGTTTGTAAACCAGTCTCCCACTAAAGCGCACAGCCCGTTCCGCAGCCTCTCTCGAACTCCTTTTTAAATCGCTCGAATACAATCGGCCGAGGAGCGGCGCCGACGCCACCGGGCATGCGCCAACACCCCCACCACCCCGCGGCGAGCGGATGCTGGACGTGACTCCTTCTCCCTCACCCACGACGCGGGAATAGTACACCCATTCGATCAATGCCGTCGCTCACCTGCATCCCGCTGCTTCGGCAACACTCCCGCCATCTTCTTTCTTCCTCCTCCCCTTTTCAGTACATTTGCCGTGCCACCATCGCCCCCATCGGCTAGGGTGGAAGGTTCCAGAAGGTCCGCTGCGAACCGAGGAAGCGTCAGTTTTGCAGCTCGAGCTTTGCTCCGGGGTCCTAAGCGGCTTTGCTCCCTTAGCTCTCTCGCTATCTGCCTGCCTCAATTTGAGCTGGACAACAACACGACAAAAAGGTTGAAAGCCTGGTTATGCACGCGCCCGCTGAAACACTGCCGCCCGCTGGTAAGGCTGAGTTCCTACAGGTTGCCAGTGTTCCCCTCCCACACGTCGCGAGCACTTAAGCGCAATACAAAAGACTGCATTGTGGAAGTGTGAGCTCCTTATTTATAGCAAGTGCATACACGGATAAAAAGTTAAAACGGTTTCAGGATATTGACTTTAACGTATCTGATTGAACCGTCGTTTTAAATTTGACTTTATTTCGTAATTTTTTCAAATGAAACGATTTCGTTTGCTATTCTTACCACTTCCCAGAAAACTTCGACCAGTAAAACGTTTACTTTTGCGGTGGGCGCTGACTAACTTTCGAAAAGTAGTCAAGAACATGCAGGTCATTGAAACAAACCGACAGAACTGCGGATGCTGTAAATCCGGAACCAGAACAGAACTTGCTGTAAAAGCTGAGCAGGTTTGGCAGCATTTGTGAAGGAGAAAAAAAATCAGAGTTAACGTTTCGGATGCGGTGACCATTCCACAGGTCATTGAAACCCTTTCCAACAAGAGATATCCTATCTCCCAACGGATTTCTCCCCTTCCCCCAGAAAACTCTTCTGTTTCTGCATAAATTAAAGATGTCAAATAAAAATAATTCGAAGAATTGCACTGTTAATGTAATTTTTCTGAAGGATTTATATTTTGACTTATTAGCATTTTATAAAAGCGGTTAAGTGTTAAACACTTGGAGATAGTAAGGACTGCAGATGCTGGAGTCAGAGGTGCCTGTGGAGGTGGAGGAGCAAGCAGGCCTGGTAGCATCAGAGGAGCAGGAAAGCTGCTTTCCTGCTCCTCTGATGCTACCTGGCCTGCTGTGTTCATCCAGCTCCACTTATAAGTGTTAAACACTTCCTTGTTATTACTACTACTTCTTTAGCTTTCCTATAATAAAACATCCCCAGGCACTGAGCGGAATTGTTATGGAACAAAATGACTTCAAGTTGCTTTGGAAGTGCTAGGACAATTTTCAAAAATTTGGCCAAAGAGTAAGGTTTTAGAATTGTCTTAATGGAAGTAATCCAGGTCAATGGTGCAGATGTTTTGGGCAACATCTGTGGTAACTAATGCTTTTGTCGAAAACGTATGGATGAGGAATGAAGAGGGGCTGAAGGATAGATCTTTGGGAATACCATAGGTGACTGCAGGATAGGAAGAGAACCCCTTGATGACAATTTTCTGACTATAGTCAAGAAAAAAAGAAGGGAATCGGGTGGGTGCAGCACACCTAGTGTCAAGGACCATAGAATGTCATTTATGATTTTAGTACTTTATGACTTTAAGATCTTTGGAACTGTGGCAGGGGCAGAAACCAAACTGGAGGCATTTAGACATGGAGTTCCATGAAAGATAGGCATACGTTTGGGAGGCAATAGAATGTTTAATCGAACAGTGTTTGGAAAAGGTTAGAAATCAAACTTCAAGCATGCTGAATAAACGAGTGACAATGAGAAGTGGGACGGTTAATACTGAAGGTGCTACATCTGAATGCACGCAGTATAAGAAAGAAGGTAAATGAGCTTCTGGCGCAGATCGAAATTGGCAGACGACATCGTGGGCATCTCAGAATCATGGCTGCAAGGGGATCAGGATTGGGAGCTGAATATCCAAAGATATGCATATTATCAAAAAGATACATGAGTGGGCAGAGAGTAGTTGTCTTTTTAGTAAGAAATGAAGTGGGGGGTGCAGTCAAATGGTGTAGAATCTGTGTGGGTAAAGTTGAGGAACTGCAAAGTTAAAAAAGACCACAATTGGAATTATGTCCAGGCCTCCAAACCGCAGTCAGGAGCTGGGGTGCAAGATACACCAGGAGTTAGAAAAGATGTTTAAGAAGGGCAAAGTTGCGGTGATCATGGGGGATTTCAATATGCAGGTGGACTGGGAAAATCAGGTTGGTAGTGGATTGCAAGAAAAGGAATTTATGGAATGTCTACAAGATGGCTTTTGGGAGCAGCTTGTGGTGGAGCCCATTAGGGAACAGGCAATTCTGGATTTTGTGTTGTGCAAAGAGGCATAAGGGAGTTTAAGGTAAAGGGACCCTTAGGAGGCAGTGATCATAATATGATTGAATTTACTCTGCAATTTAAGAGGGAGAAGATAGAGTCAGAGGTAATGGTATTACAGCTGAATAAAAGCAATTACAGAGGCATGAGGGAGGAGCCAGGCGGAATTGACTGGGAGAAGAGCCTAGCAGGAAAGACAGTGGAACAGCAATGGCAGGAGTTTCCAGGAGTAATTCAGGAGACACAGCAAAAATTTCATCCCTAGGAAAAGAAGCATGGTACATGGATGATGAGGCAACTATGGCTGACTAGGGAAGTCAGGGATAACATAAAAGCAAAAGAATGGGGCTAAAAGGGTCTTTCTCAGGATGATAGCCAGTGACATGTGGTGCTTCACAAGGGTCAGTGTTAGGACCAAAACTTTTCACTTTATACATTAGTGATCTAGATGAAGGAACTGAGGGCATTTTGGATAAATTTTCAGACAATACAAAGGTAGGTAAAGAGACAAGTAGTATTGAGGATGCGGGGAGGCTGCGGAAGGATTTGGACACATTAGGAGAGTGGACAAAGAAGTGGCAGATGGAGTACAACATGGGAAAGTGTGAGGTCATGCACCTTGGTAAGAAGAATAGAGGTATGGACTTTTTCTAATTGGGGAGAAAATTCAGAAGTCTGAAGTGCAAAGAGACTTGGGAGTTCTGGCCCAGAATTCTCTCAAGGTAAACTTACAGGTTGAGTCAGTAGTTAGGAAGGCAAATACAACTTTGGCATTTATTTTGGGAGGACTGGAATATAAAAACAGTGATGTACTTCTGAGGTTCTGGTTAGGCCACATTTGGAGTATTGTGTGCACTTTTGGGCCGCGTATCTCAGGAAAGATGTACTGGTCCAGGTGTGGGTTCAGAGGAGGTTCATAAGAATGGTCCCTGGAATGAAAAGCTTAACACATGAGGAACGTTTGAGGACTCTGGGTCTGTACTTGATGGAATTTAGCAAGATGAGGGGGTATCCACATCATTATAGAATGCTGAATGGCCTGGAGAGAGTGGATGTTGGGAAGATATTTCTATTGGTAAGAGAGACTAAGACTCGAGGGCACAGCCTTAGAGTAAAGGGAAGATCTTTTAGAACGGAGATAGGGAGAAACTTCTTAAGCCAGAAAGTGGTGAATCTATGAAATTCACTGCCACAGAAGGCTGTGGAGGCCAGGTCATTGAGTATATTTAAGATGGACATAGACAAGTTCTTGATTGTCAAGGGGAGAAAGCAGGAGAATGGGGTTGCGAAACTTATCAGCCATGATTGAATGGCGGAGTAGACTCAATGGGCTGAATGGCCTAATACCTGCTCCTATGTCTTATTGTCTTATGGTTAAAGGACATTGGAGAGGAAAGGGCGATGTTGCAGTGGAAGGTCTGGTAGTGTAAGTTTTATTGATGAGAGGTGTGCTGCTAGTTTTGAAGACAAAAGGGAGAAAAGTTGACAACAGAGAACTGTTAACAATGTCAGCTAATGCAAAAGCCAGGAAGGGAAACTGTGTGTTCAATAGTTCAGTGGCAATAGGATCAAGAGATCAATGTTGATGGTTGTGGGTGGGTTGTTGGGCAGGGGAAGTGACGATGTTTTCATGAAAAAATTACTGGCAGATATAAAAGTAAAAAAACAAAACATCCACAAAAAAATCATGAACAGCAGCAGTAACTAGTTGAACTGAGCAAGTTAAGAGTAATGGGTAAGTATAAAGGTCTACAGCACAGAAAGAGACCCTTTGGCCATTTGAGTCTGCACCAGTCAAACAACCACCACCTAGCTCTTCTAATCCCATTTTCCAGCACTTGGCCCATAGACTTATCTCCATAACACTCATAACACTAGCAAATCTCCCCACATGGATATTGGACCTCCTCCAGTTCAAGTGCAACCTGTCCCTCATGTACAGGTGACCTCATCTACAGAAGAGATCCCATTGATCCAAAAACTGAAAACCCTGTTCCCAACACCAACTCCTCAGCCACACGTTCATCTTCCCCATCTTTCTGTTTCTATCTTCTCTGGCATGTGGCACTGGGAGTAACCCAGAGATCACTACCCTTGACGTCTTGCATTTTTAATTCTTACCTAACTCCCTTTACTCATTTTGCAGGATCCCATTACTTTGTTTGCCTATGTCACTTGTACTGAAGTGTACAATGACCTCTGAGATAATGGGAACTGCAGATGCTGGAGAATCCAAGATAACAAAGTGTGAAGCTGGATGAACACAGCAGGCCAAGCAGCATCTCAGGAGCACAAAAGCTGACGTTTCGGGCCTAGACCCTTCATCAGAGAGGGGGATGGGGAGAGGGTTCTGGAATAAATAGGGAGAGAGGGGGAGGCAGACCAAAGATAGAGAGAAAAGAAGATAGGTGGAGAGGAGAGTATAGGTGGGGAGGTAGGGAAGGGATAGGTCAGTCCAGGGAGGACAGACAGGTCAAGGAGGCAGGATGAGGTTAGTAGGTGGGAAATGGAGGTGGCTTGATGTGGGAGGAGGGGATAGGTGAGAGGAAGAACAGGTTAGGGAGGCAGGGACAAGCTGGGCTGGTTTTGTGATGCAGTGGGGGGAGGGGAGATTTTGAAGCTTGTGAAGCCCACTTTGATACCATTGGGCTGCAGGGTTCCCAAGCGGAATATGAGTTGCTGTTCCAGCAACCTTTGGGTGGCATCATTGTGGCACTGCACGAGGCCCATGATGGACATGTCATCGAAGGAATGGGAGAGGGAGTTGTTTATTGCGAACTGAGCGGAGGTGTTCTGCAAAGCGGCCCCAAAGCCTCCGCTTGGTTTGCCCAGTGTAGAGGAAGCCACACCGGGTACAGTGGATACAGTAGACGACATTGGCAGATGTGCAGGTGAACATCTGCTTAATATGGAAAGTCATCTTGGGGCCTGGGATGGGCGTGAGGGAGGAGGTGTGGGGGCAAGTGTAGCACTTCCTGCGGTTGCAGGGGAAGGTGCCGTGTGTGGTGGGTTTGGAGGGGAGTGTGGAGCAGACAAGGGAGTCATGGAGAGAGTGGTCTCTCCGGAAGGCAGACAAGGGTGGGGATGGAAAATTGTCTTGGGTGGTAGGGTCGGATTGTAGATGGCGGAAGTGTCGGAGGATGATGCGTTGTATCCGGAGGTTGGTGGGGTGGTATGTGAGGACGACGGAGATCCTCTTCGGGTGGTTGTTGCGGGAGTGGGGTGTGAGGGATGTGTTGTGGGAAATGCGGGAGACGCAGTCAAGGGCGTTCTCGACCACTGCGGGGGGAAAGTTGCGGTCCTTGAAGAACATGGACATCTGGGATGTGCGGGAGTGGAATACCACATCCAGGGAGCAGATAGAACATAGAACATAGAACATAGAACAGTACAGCACAGAACAGGCCCTTCAGCCCACAATGTTGTGCCGACCATTGATCCTCATGGATGCACCCTCAAATTTCTGTGACCATATGCATGTCCAGCAGTCTCTTAAATGACCCCAATGACCTTGCTTCCACAACTGCTGCTGGCAACGCATTCCATGCTCTCACAACTCTCTGCGTAAAGAACCTGCCTCTGACATCCCCTCTATACTTTCCACCAACCAGCTTAAAACTATGACCCCTCGTGCTAGCCATTTCTGCCCTGGGAAATAGTCTCTGGCTATCGACTCTATCTATGCCTCTCATTATCTTGTATACCTCAATTAGGTCCCCTCTCCTCCTCCTTTTCTCCAATGAAAAGAGACCGAGCTCAGTCAACCTCTCTTCATAAGATAAGCCCTCCAGTCCAGGCAGCATCCTGGTAAACCTCCTCTGAACCCTCTCCAAAGCATCCACATCTTTCCTATAATAGGGCGCCCAGAACTGGACGCAGTATTCCAAGTGCGGTCTAACCAAAGTTTTATAGAGCTGCAACAAGATCTCACGACTCTTAAACTCAATCCCCCTGTTAATGAAAGCCAAAACACCATATGCTTTCTTAACAACCCTGTCCACTTGGGTGGCCATTTTAAGGGATCTATGTATCTGCACACCAAGATCCCTCTGTTCCTCCACGCTGCCAAGAATCCTATCCTTAATCCTGTACTCAGCTTTCAAATTCGACCTTCCAAAATGCATCACCTCGCATTTATCCAGGTTGAACTCCATCTGCCACCTCTCAGCCCATCTCTGCATCCTGTCAATGTCCCGCTGCAGCCTACAACAGCCCTCTACACTGTCAACGACACCTCCGACCTTTGTGTCGTCTGCAAACTTGCTGACCCATCCTTCAATTCCCTCGTCCAAGTCATTAATATGCGGCGGAGGTGAAGGAATTGGGAATAGGGGATGGAATTTTTGCAAGAGGGTGGGTGGGAGGAGGTGTGTTCTAGGTACCTGTGGGAGTCGGTGGGTTTTAAATGGACATCAATTTCTAGCTGGTTACCTGAGATGGAGACTGAGAGGTCCAGGAAGGTGAGGGATGTGTTGGAGATGGCCCAGGTGAATTTGAGGTTGGGGTGGAAGGTGTTGGTGAAGTGGATGAACTGTTCGAGCTCCTCTTGGGAGCAAGAGGCGGCACCGATACAGTCATCAATGTAACGGAGGAAGAGGTGGGGTTTGGGGCCTGTGTATGTGCGGAAGAGGGACTGTTCCACGTAACCTACAAAGAGGCAGGCATAGCTTGGACCCATGCGGGTATCCATGGCCACCCCCTTTGTCTGTAGGAAGTGGGAGGAAGTGAAAGACAAGTTGTTGAGTGTGAGGACGAGTTCAGCTAGGCGGATAAGGGTGTCGGTGGAGGGTGACTGGTCAGGCCTGCGGGACAGGAAAAAGCGGAGGGCCTTGAGGCCATCTGCGTGAGGAATACAGGTGTATAGGGACTGGACGTCCATGATGAAAAGGAGCTGTTGGGAGCCAGGGAATTGGAAGTTCTGGAGAAGGTGGAGGGCATGGGTGGTGTACAATGACTTCTGGCTGTTTACCCTCCCCCTTCAGAACGTTCTGCAACCGTTCAGAGACATCCTTGACCCTGGCACCCAGGAGGCAATACACCATCCTGGTGTCTTTTCCGCGGCCACAGAATCTCCTGTCTGTCCCACTCACAATTGAATTACCTATCAGTATCACTCTGTCTGACTGCACCCTTTCCCTCTGAGCCTCAGAGCCAGTCACACTGCCACTGATATGACTACTGCTGCTAGCCCCTGAAATCTCACTGCCACCAGGGGAACCCTGCATGATCTGCCTTCCTCCTGCAGGAGGTCAAGAAAGCACTGTGGACAAATTTTATCTTCATTAGCAGATTAGTAGTCACAGTCAGGTAAAGTCAAATTTATATTTAGCACAAGCCTATCTGGTATTCTAGCTGGAAATGACTGATTTTTTTTTTCCATCAAGGAATGTGGGTGCCATTGCAAATGCTTTCACTTATTACCCATTGGCAAACATTGAACAAGCAATAATTTGGGTTTGGGTTGCAGTTGGAATAGTGCCAAGGGGTGTACAGATGCAGCTGGGTGGAAAGAACGAAGGTGATTATTGTGTTTACTAGTGATAAATTTTTGATGCCAAAAGCCTTTTACGTGCAAACAATCATGCGATTGCTTCTCAAGTAGCTGAACACTTTGGAATGGGAGCAAGATGAAGAGAAGTGTTTTGATCTCCACCAGCAACAGGAGCTATCTCTCTATTGTCTGCACTCAAAACCCAATTTAACCCACTGAGGAAAACCAATTAATCTTTTGTTCAGCCTTTGTTGTAAGTTGTAGCTTTTAACTGTTAAGCCAGTTACCTTTTGTAAATGAACATGGCACCTTGTGTCTCTTAAAAACCAATGGTTGCATCTAGAGAATAGTGACTGAAAAGCAACTTTCTGACCAGCATGAGAATCATAAGGATTGCCTCAGCAACCCGTGACTCGGAATGATTAAACTGCCATTCAGCTTTCCGTCACCCATAATCTATTTTTCCTTGTCTGTATATGTGTAAGGGAGATTTTTATTTTATTCAGTCGTGGGACCTGGCCATCAGTGGCTGGCGAACATTTATTGCACATCCTTGAGAAGGCAGTGGTGAGCTGCCTTCTTGATCTGTTGCAGTCCATGCATTGTAGAAATATCCACAATTTACAAGTGGATTTGAGTTTTAATTTATAATGTTATGTCCTACCAGTTCATAACTGTTTAGAGTCTAATGACTTGAAATAAATAGTAATTCTTGTTAAGTACAGAAACCTGTACTTAAAATGGTCTGGGCTTTCTGTAAACCTGGGCTAAAATAGTGAAATAGTGAAATTTTGTGTACTTATTTTAAAATCTTTAACTTTTGTGAAGGTTTTGGTAATAGTGGAGCTTGATTTCCAGTGTGCTCTCCCAGTGAGTTGTTCCAGATTATCTAAATTGTTATCTCTAGCACCCTCAATATTAATCATTATACTCATGCTGGCCTTGCATTCATCTGCCCAGGCCTCAAACTCTGGGATTCTATTTGTAAACCTTTACTCATCTTTATTTCTCTTTCCTCATTTAAGAGAATTTTAAAACTTCTCTCTTTAATTAAGCTTTGGCTTATCTGCCTGAAAATCAGGTTATCTGGTTTTGTGTCAGTCCTGTGAATTTCTTCAGGCCATATTATATGAATACTTGCTGTTGCTGTTCCTAATCACCTTTGAAGATGTGTTGAGTTGCCACTGCCTTAACATATTTGCAGCTCATAGATACATTAGCTATGCAGTTAAGAATTGTCACCTAGTGACGATGAAGGATCATTCCCAAATCAGGATGCTGGGTGACATGGAAAGAAGCTTGCAGGTGTGATGTTCCATACATCTGTTCTTCTAGATGGTAGCGGTCACAGATTTTGAAGGTAATGCTGAAGGACTTCTAATGAGTTGCCAGAGTGCACCAAACGAATGGCACACCCAACTGGTATATTAGACCAATAACAGTGGCTGCAGTTGTTTACATTTGTCATACACAGTATTGAACTTAAGTAAAGGTAGAGGTGATGACCTAGTGGTATTAATGCTGGACTGTTAATCCAGAGACCCAGATAATGTTCTGGGGACCCGGGTTCGAAACTCACCGTGGCAGATGGTGGAAATTGAATTCAATAAATATCTGGAATTAAGAATCTAATGATGGCCATGAATCCATTGTTCATTGTTGGGGAAAAATCCCATCTGGTTCACTAATGCCCTTTAGGAAAGAAAACTGCCACCCTTACCTGGCCTGGCCTACTTATGACTCCAGACCCACAGCAATGTGGTTGACTGTTAACTGCACTCTGGGCAATTAGGGATGGGCAATAAATGCTGCCTAACCAGTGATGCCCTCATCCAGTGAATGAATAATTAAAAGAAAACTTCTTGAAAATTGTTGAATCTGAGTTTATGCAAACAATGGGTGATTATTCCACAACATTCCTGATTTGTGCCTTCTAATTGCTGCACAGACTTTGGGGAATCAGCATGAGCTTTTAGCCTCAGAAGTACGACAGCAAGAAATGAATTTGGATCAGAAGATGTAGAACCCACATCGGTGGAGATAAAAAATAACAGGGGGAAGGAAACACTGGTGGGAATTGTCTAACGGCCTCTGACATTAACTATTCAGTAGGATTGAGAACAAATCAGGGGATAATGAGGGTATGTAAAAAAGACAGTATATTAATCATGAGTGAATTTAATCTTCTTGTTGAATGGGATTGTTGGATTGGTAGAGTCTGCCATTAGAAAGAATTTGTTCAGGACAGTTTTCAGGAACAATATATCATGGATCCGACCATGGATTAAGCTATTTTTGATCTGGTGATGTGTAATACTGCAGGTTTAATAAATAATATCAGAGCAAAAGATTCCCTTGGAAGCAGGTTTAATAAATAATATCAGAGCAAAAGATTCCCTTGGATGCAGTGAATATAACATTGTGGAATTTAACATTAAACATTTGAAAGGGTGGAACTTGGATCAGAAAAACAACTGTGTTAAACTTAATTAAGATAAATACAGAGGAATGAGGCAGAGCTAGCTGGACTGGACTGGACAGGAGTTTAGGAGCAAAGGCAATTGAGGAAAAATTGTAGACTTTTCAGAAAATAATTGATGGCTTGCATCAAAGACATCCCAGAGAGAAAGAACGATTCTGGGATGGAGATAAGCCAACCTTGGTTAAACAGGGCAGTTAAAGTTTACAAACAGAAGGCTGGAAGAGCACAGCAAACCAGGCAGTATCTGGAGGAAAAGGTACGTTTCAGGTACTACCCTTCTTCAGGGCTGGATGTGGGGGTGGGGGATCTGCATCTAAAGGGAGGGGGGTGGGTAGTGGAATGATGGTGATAGGTGGGTGCCCTGCTCCCCAAGATCCACAAGCCTGACTATCCCAGTGACCCCTTGTCTCCACATGCTCCTGCCCCATAGAGCTCATCTCTTATTTGCAACCACCAGTTAAAGTTTATGTCAAATTGAAAAAAATATACAATATTGAAAAGATTAATGATGAGCCAGAGGATTGGGAAAGTTTTACAAACCAACAAAAGATAACCAAAAAAAGGAAAGATACAAAATTGGAGGGAAACTTGCAAGTAATATCAAGATGGACAGCAAAAGCTTAAAGGAGAGAGGCCAAAGTTAACACTGGCTGCTGAGTGAATGAGGCAGAGGAAGTAATAAAAGGTAGTCAGGAAATGGGAGAGGAGTTAAGTTAATACTTTGCATCAGTTTTCACAATAGATATCACTAATAGCATTCCAAAATTACTAAACAGTCAAGTGGCAAAAAAGGGAGTGGAAATAACACAACAACTCTCACAAGAGAGAAAAAAAAGTGCTAGGGCAACTAATGTGGCTAAAGACCAATAAATCACCTGACAGAATTCATCTGAGGATATTCAAAGAGGTAGTCACAGAGATAGTGGATGCACTGGGAGTAATCTTCCAAGAAGCCTCGGATTCTGGAAAAATCCACAGGACTTGAAAACTGCCAATGTAATGCCTGATTTTAAAAAGGGAAGGTGACAAAAAGCAAACAACAATAGGCCACTTAGCTTAATGTCTGTCATTGAGAAAATGTCATAGCCAATTATCAATAACATAAGACCACTTAGAAATACCTAATATGCTTCAGCACAGTTAGCATGGATTCATGCAGGGGAAATCTTGCTGACAAACTTATTAGAATTCTCTGAGGAAACATGATAGATAAAGGGGAAGCAGTGGATGCAATTTTTTTTTGGATTTTCAGAAGGCATTGCATAAGGTACCTCATGTTAAGCTACTTAAAAAGAGCCAATGGTGTTGGAGGTAGTATATGAGCATGGATAGAGGATTGCCCACCTAATTGACACTAGAGAGTTTGAATTAGAGGGTAATTTTATGATGGCGACCTGTAACTAATGGATTGCCACAGGGATCAGTGCTGAGGCCACCATAATTTACAATATATGTTAATGATTTGGATAATGGAAGCAAATGTACTATAGCCAAGTTTGCAGCTGACACAAATATAGATGGGAAGTTAAATGGTGGAGATGATAGAATGAGTCTACGGAGGTATATAGACAAGCTAAATGAGTGGGCAAAGACTTGCCAGATGGGATATAGTGTGGGAAATGGGATGTTGTGCACTTTGGTGGGAAGAATAAAGGAGATAAATATTATTTAACTGAAGAAATAATTCAGAAAGCAACAATACTAAAGGATTTGGGAGTTCTTATGCATAAATCTCAAAAAGTGGAGATTTCTGCTCATCCGGCACTGGATGGGTAATAAGTGTAGGTTAGATGGGCTTCAGATCGGTATGACAGGTCAGCACAACATGGAGGGCCGAAGGGCCTGTACTGTGCTGTAATGTTTTATAGCTATAGCAAGTGAAAGTCTTTGCAATAGCACCCACATTCCATGAGGAAAAAAGAACAATAACAGTAAATTATAGTTGTTATACCTGATTTGCATGTACCACATACAAATTTGATTTTACCTGATTGTGACTACTAACCTGCTAATGAAAATAACATCATACATTCCTGCCATTTGTCCACAGTCCTTTCTTGACCTCCTGATATCAAAACTTTGAGCGAGGGCAGGTAGTTAACAATTACTCCTTCTCTATAGTATTATCCATCAACCTGAAAAAACAATTGTTATCAAGCCCCCAATTTGAAAGCCTAATATGATCCTCTGGTATGAGTAAGTTCTGCCATAGTTCCATAACTGGCTCTACCTCTCGGGTAGATAAAGTGGTTAAAGAAATTATGAGATACTTGCCTTTATGAGCTGAGGCATAGGTTTAAGAGCAGGGAGGTTATGTTGAAGTCAGCACAGTGTGGAACTGGAGGAACGCAGCAGGTCAGGCAGTATCAGAGGAACAGCAAAGTGCATGTTTCGTGTCCTGACCCTTGGCTCAGTTCTGATGAAGTGTCCTGGAACATTGACTTTCCTGCTCCTCTGATGCTGCCTAACCTGCTGTGTTCCTCCAGCTCCACACTATGTTGAGTCTGACTCCAGCAGCTGCCGTTCTTGCTATCTCAGAAGTTATGTTGGAACTCTGTAAAGAAGTTGCTTCAGCCTCAGCTAGAGTTTTGTGTGCAGTTCTGGAATCCAGTAACAGAAGGGATGTCATTACACTGCAGAAGGTGCAAAGGAGATTTACCAGAATGTTGCATGGGGCTGGATATTTTTAGTTATGGAGAGAGTTGGGATAGACGGGGATTGTTTTCTTTGAAATAGAGGAGACTGAGGGGAGGACATGATTGAGATATATAAAACTCTAAGGGGCATAGACAGAGTATACAGGAAGGAATGTATCATTTTGGTAAAGGGATAAATGACCAGGAGGGATAGATTTAAGTTCAAGACTGGCGGTTTAGAGGGAACAATTCCTCACTTAGAGGGTTGTAGGAATCTGGAACTCATCACCTCTAAGAGGCAGAAATCGTAAAACATTTCTGAAGTATTTAAATGTGTACTCTATGGGCCAAGTGCTGGAAAATGGGATTGGAATAGCTAGATGGTGATTGTTTGACTGATGCAGACCTCAAATTGGTCAAAGGGTCTCTTTCTGTGCTGTAGAATTCCAAATTCTGCAGAAAGAAAGTTATCATTTCGAGTCCAGTATGACTTAGTCAGAGTCATACATAACTTGAAGCATTATTTCTGTTTCATTCTCCGCAGATGCTGCCAGACCTACTGAGTTTCTCCAGCAATCTCGGTGCATGTTTCAGATATCCAGTGTCCACAGTATTTTGCTTTGAAATGGAATGTTGACTATTGCAGAAAATAGAATGGAGTATAACAAAACTACACAAGGCACTAGCCAGAACACAACTGGAATACTGTGAACAGTTTTGGACTCTTTATCTATAGAAAGATACATAGACGTTGGAGGCAGCCCCGGGGAGGTTCACTAGGCTGATACCAGGTATGGGGAGACTGTCTTATTAAGATAAGTTGAATAGGCTGGGGTTCTGCTTCTTGATGTGTAGGAGAATGATAGGTGACCTTGTTGAAACCCACAGGATTCTTAGGGAACTTGACAGGTTAGATACAGAAAGGTTGTTTCTTGTTGTGAGAGAGTCTAGAGCTTGAGGGCTTAATCAGAGGACATAATAAGGTGTCGCCCATTTAAGACAGTAGAAAAGAGAAATTTATTTTCTTAGGTAGTGAATTTGCGGTATTTTTCACTGTAGCGGATTGTGGAGGCTACATTGTTCAGTATATTTAAGGCTGAGATAGTTTTTTTTATCAATAAAGAATTCAAAGTTTATGGGGAGAAAGCAGGAAAGTGGATTAGATTAGATTAGATTCCCTACAGTGTGGATACAGGCCCTTCGGCCCAAGAATTGAGGATTATAAGATCAGCCATGATTTCATTGAGCTGTAGAACAGACTTGAGGGACTGAATGGCCTACTTCTGCTCCGACATCTTATGGAATTCTCGGATTCTTGCCTGCTCTTATAGCTACAATATTTATATGACTGGTCCAGTTCAGTTTACAGTCAATAGCAACCCCAAGATTGTTGGAGTTTTAATGATAACAATGCTGTTAAATTTTATTGGAGATGGTTAGTTTCTTTCTTGTCGTAGGTACCATCACTAAGAACTTGTGGCATAAGTACTCTGTGTCACTTATAGGCTCAGGTCTGAATTTTGTTTAGGGCTTGCTGCATGCCAGCATGGATTGCAAATTTTTAAACAGTTCTTTCAGAGGATATTGGCATTGCTACCCAGATCAATATCTGTCACCTCTCCCTCATCAAACTTTTATGGTGTTGAGCAGTCCTCTCACTGTAGTAGAAAGGAGCTAAACCAACTGACCCTTTCTTAAGTCCAATTGGCCCCATTTCTTTTCCAGACTAACTCAACAGGGTTCTGTGTAGGTCTCAGGATCGTGGTTTCCTTATAAAAATTAGGTTGCTTCCTATTCCAGAGCCACTCAGCATCAAGTGTCTGTGGACATTGCATTCAGTTTTCCATTGTCATTCCAGCGTTGCTACCAGAATGTCACTGCTGAAAAGCAAAGCTGGAGAGTAACCAATATTGAAGTATTGGCTGTTGCTCCAGTTTTAGAGGCATCAATAGCTTTCTATTATGTCAGTCAAGTGACCATTCACAATAAACTGATCAGTGCTAATCAGAACTGACAAACCATGTGACTGGATGCCAGTTTCAGTTCAAAAACAGAAATTGTTGGAAAACTGAGCAAGTTTGGCAGCATCTGTAGAGAGAAAGCAGAGTTCATGTTTTGGGTCCAGTGACACTTCTTCAGAACTTCAGAATTTTTTTTGCCACTTTCAAATATTGCTTTCTTGGACAGCAATGACTGACAATTTAAACACATAATGTTTTAAGTTAAGTTTGGTTATGTGGAAAAAAGCTTGAGTTTCAGCAAATAAATTCAAAGTAATTTAAGATATTTTAAAATTGAGAGATGTTTGAAACACATTTCAACATTAGGAACTGTTACAACACAAGATGACTATTTGACCCTTTGTGTCACGTGCTGCCACTCCTCCATTATCTCCCCACGCTCCTGCAAATTCCTCCTCTTCAGATATTTAGAGTATTTACAAAATGTAGAAACATTTACATCACAAAAGGAGGCACTATGACCATGGTGTCCGCACTTGCTGAAAAATGAGGCATCAGTCTAATCCTACTTTCGAGCATTTGGGCTGCATTTATCAAAGTTAAATGACTTCAGGTGCATACATAGACGTCTTATTAATAAGACGAAGGTTTCTGCCCTTGCTACCCTTTTGGGCAGTCAGGTCCAGATTCCTCCCACCTTCTGGTGAAAAAAATGTTTGCTCTTTTCCCCTATTCTCCTTCTATGAAGCACTTTTTACTCTCTGCCTCCTAGTCACCAATACCTCTTCTAAGGGAAATAACTCCTTTCCATCCATTCTAGACAGGCCCCTCACAGCCTTGTACACCCTAATCAAATCTTCCATCAGCTTCCTCTGATGAAAGGAGAACAATCCCATTCTATTCAGTATTTCCTCACATGTGTAATTTTCAAGTACTGGCATCATCCTTGAATATATCCTCTCTTCACTTTCAAATGCAATTAAATTCTGTTCTGTTATCTTTAGAGACCTGTGGACATGCATCTCAAGATTCCTTACTTCCTCAGAGCCTCTCCATGTCCTCGCACGTGTTGTGTAATCCAATTCCATGCTGCCCATCATTGATTACTTGAGTTTGTCCTGCCTACGAATTATTTCCAATAATTTACCTACTAACAATATTGACTGCCTGGCCTATAACTATTCAGTCAAGCTAATGTATGGATGAAATACATTAAGGTTCTCCTTGATTTTATTTGCCAATATTATATCAGCCCTCCTTTCCTTTCCTAGTCTCCTTTTTGATTTCAATCCTGCACTTTCTGTTTTCCTCCTGGCTTTCAGCAGTATTCAGTTCTTGGTGTTTGAAGTAAGTTTTTCTTTTCTGACTTACCTTAGTTTATATGATCCTTGACAACCAGAGGGCTCTAGATATGACCTTACCACTCACTTTTCATTGTGGGAACATGTTTTCTCTGAATCCTATGAACCTCCCCTTTGAGTGCCTCCCATTTCTTTAACATTGATTTACCTTATGGTAAATTTATCCACTTTATTTGAAGTAAACCACACCACAGCTTAATAAAATTGGCCATAAGCCAGCCTAGAGCATTAATTCCTATACTATCATTGTCCTTTTTCACCTTTATGTTGAAACTGAACTGTAATCACTATCACCAAATACTTTCCCACAGCCACTCCTATGCAGGGCCTGAGAGAGAGGGTGCACAAAAAAAATGAAAGAAATATAATGCTAATTGCTAGGGCCTGTGCTTTTAGTAGAATCATAGCTTGGGCACGACTACCCTCTCTCAAAAGCCCCAATGTGCTTACAAACAAGCAGGAAAATGGAACTGTTCTGGGACAAACTCCAGTACTAAAGATCCAATTCTCCTGAAGTGACAGCCCAAGTCCTTATGGTCATTGGTTTGGTCAACCCTGTAAACTCTGTGTGATGTAGTGCAGCCTTGGCCCTCACTCCCTCTCATGCAGAGGCAGCCCCACCAAAGAACAACAGAAAATGCCAACATTCTGAATCCCTACATGGCCCTCAAACCAAGGCCTGAGCAATTCAAGTATGGGGTCACCAATCAGTGAAAAGTTACCCTTACAATTAGAATTGGTGAGGAACAACTTTTCCAACAGGATAGTTGCTTATCTGCAATAGTTGCTTTTGATATATTAAATGAAATTATAGTTGTACAATTAGTAGTAACTGTGGAAGAAAAGCAACTCCAATTGGAAGCGAGTAGTTAGTAAAGGAAGTATCGGCAGTGAGTGAGTCACCAGGGTGCCACCCTATTGCCAAGGGCAGGGCTGAGAAAAGGCCAGTTTCTGGTGGTTCTGGGTAAAGAGAAGGATGGTCTGTAGGATGGCATAAGGAGGCTGCAAAAGGAGACAAGTAAGAGTGACAGTGACAGGCCTTGTCATCAAGGATGCATTTGATCAAATGTGGCATCAGAGACCTTGAGCAAACTGGAATCAGTGGAAATCGGTGAGGGGGGTTGCAAATTCTCTGCTGGTTGGAGACTTAATTAGCACATAGGAAATTAGCTGTGGTTGTTGTAGATTAGTCATTTTACCTCCAGGTCATCTCTGCAGGAGTTCCTCAAGATAGTGTCCCAGGCCCAACCATCATCTGATGCTTCATCAATGATCTGCCCTCCATCCTAAGGTCGGAACGTGGGGATGTTCGCCAATGATTGCACAATGTTCATCACCATTCATGACTCCTCAGATACTGAAGCAGACCATGTTCAAATATAACAAGATCTGGACAATATCCAAGTTTGATCTGACAAATGGTAAATAACCTTTGCAGTACACAAATGCCAGGCTATGGCCATCTCCAATATGAAACAATCTTACCCTTGACATTCAATGGTGTTGCCATCACGGAATACCCTACCATTAACATCCTGCGGTGTTCCATGACCAGAAACTCATGCAGACTCACCATATAAATACAGTGGCCCCAAAAGCAGGTCATAAGATAGGAATATTGCAGCAATAGCTCAGCTCCTGACTCCCCAAAGCCTATCCATCATCTACAAGGCACAATTATCTGACACTGTCACCACAACTAAATGGATTCAAATTGACTTGAATATATGTAACATTTAACAATCTCAACTCAAGAGTAGTTGCCATCGAAACAATTTATTGAGATCAGCAGCCAAGCTGGACAAAGCATAAGGCTGAAAGATCAAAGAAATGTGGGTAAAACACAATTAAAGTGGACAAGCAGGAATTCTTATCAGATCTCAAGTAAGTGGAAGGTGTGTTATGGCCATATTTGCTGTACCCTTAACAGTCTGTAGCAACTATATGCATTTATAAAGTATTTTAATGGAGTAAAACACCCCCAAATTGCTGCACTAGTATATTGTCACACTGAAGTTGACACTGTGATACCAAGCAGTTATTAGGAAAGGTTACCAAAAGTTTGGTTAAGGAGGTACCTTTTAAAGAGCTTATAAAACCTGAGAAATATGAAGTGGTTTAGGTACCAGGCAGCTGAAAATATATTACAGCAACAAACAATAGGAATATATAACGGTAGAATTAGATTTTTCGCAATTTTTTGGAGTTTTGCATTGAATGGTACAAAAGCAGGTATGAGGCCCCAGAAGCATTTGAATACATTCGTGAGAATTTTAGAACTAAGGTGTTCCTCAAACTGAAGGCAATGTGAGTCAACAGAAGTAGCTAAGATGAGCTACCCCTAGCAGTCTCTTCTTATGTGTGAAGCTTTCATTCATTGTGCTTCGAATGCACAACAGGATTGGTCAGAATACTTCTGGTAAAATGGAGTCATCAATCATCCACAGCTGGGAAATTCAGTGAACTCCTATGTTTGTATTCTCACTTTAAAGGAATTTTCTGGATGAACTCCATATTTAGATGGAGACAGTAGGGAGCACCTTGCAGGATGAAGACAGTGTATCAAATTCCAAACGAGGCAATAATATACAGTGCAATGGTTTCTGGAGTGAATGGGGGCACCATAAAAATATTGAATCTTATCCTCCTGTTAGAAATCTCTCCTGACTAGTAAATCTATCCCACACAAATGCTTTGACCGTATGCTCTTAACAAAGTCGTAACAAATAAACACCTGCTTTCAGTATATACATGAATATTAAAAGAATTTTGAGTTTCAAAGTCTTTGACTTTTAAATTAGATTGGATAGACCTTTGCCTCCTTGCTTCCTTAATCAACAATTTCCTCCCTTGGCAGACCTCTTTAATTACATCATCATAGGAAGAGAGTGACCAGTAGTGCCTGATCATCTTCCCCTCTTTGACTTATGTCTGTATCATTTTTCTTTTCCTCTGCTTCCTGTTGTGCCTCTGCCATAAGGACAAACTGTATATGGAATTTTAGCAGTATGAGCCACTTGATAAGATTGCCATGACCAAGGATGTGAAGGAAGCTTGAACTGTTGAGAACAATTTACAGAATTAGTAATTTCGCTAAGAAAAGATATTTCTAATTTATATACTAACACCTGATATTTCAAAGCCTGTGGATGCTGGAAGCTTATTAAACGCAGCCATTTTGTGGTTTGTTGTCTTAGAGTTTCGGGAACTGTGACATGATTGACAAAATGTTTACTAAGGAGACAATTAAGCCAGTCTGACTGAAGTCAAACCATGTTTATTTGGATGCTACATATTCAACTGTATGTTCAACAACTCTTGTCCATTATGTGAAATTCACTTGTCTGTGAATATTCCCAGATTCTTGTTAGCGAATGAGCAAGGCACTCTGCCCTTTGAATGCAGAAATGTTAGTGGGTTCAAACTTACACACATTTAACAGATGAGGTGAGGAGGAGGGTTCAGCCAATGATCAACACTCCCACTATTGTTCCATTTTATCGCATGATCTTGATGTTGACAGTTCATGAAATTTGACCTCAATTTTAAAGGAATCAACCCACAAAGTATTGTTAATACCTGAAGTGCATAAGATCACTAATGTTGGATTTTGTTTGTAACTCTTGACCATAGATTCAACCTCTTTTGACCGGTAACCATACATACTGTACTTCTTCTACAAGTAACACTTAAGTTGATCTTGTTTTGCACGTATGTGGATGGGCTTTAGTTCAATTTGATCATAGAGCACAATGGCTGAATTCGTCGTCTCTTTTTGTCAAGCAGCAAATAATCTCGCAGTCTTTCTTAAGAAACCTAATATTTTGCTCTCAAACCAAGAAAAATTCTAGCATACTTGCTGGAATGTTTGGATATCAGTTTTGGACCTTTGTATCTTGAATTTGAAAACATATTTCACTTCCAGGATGGACACATCCTCTGACAAAAGGCAACAATTGGGAGCACCGTCTATGACAAAGGCTGAGTGCAATGAGGCACTAGGTATTTTCTAATAAATTTGTCTAGGGATGTTAGTACACAAGACTGAAGCAGGTGGGAATTGAACCAGGCACTCCTGGCCCAGTGGTAGGGATACAACTATTGCATGAAAGAGCCTTCGTATGTCTGTAATCCCAGAGGGGTTCTCTTGCAATACAGAGAGAGAGGAACACAATTGGTGGTGAGTTTAACTTGGGAGTCATCATGTCCAAGGCAAAGGGCATGGGTGAGAAGACAGGGCCTTCGTGATAACTTCAGCTGGTGCAGAAATTGAACCCATGGCATTGGCAGATCTCCATATCATAAACCAGCCATCCAGCCAACTGAGCAAACCATACCCAACAATGAGATTTCAGTGTTAACTTAGGAATTTGTTGCAGGTTGAAATTTAGTGAAATGGGAAGGAGGTGTAGAATTTTATGTCTTTTCTTGGTCTCCAGAAACTAATAAATGTTAAAGGTTTTATTAGATGAGCTGGTAGATGATTGGTGAGTTTCTGAGATCGTATCTTTTAAATGGGTGCTGTAATTTAAACTGTTATTGGAGAGAGTTAAATTACATTACATTAAATTTCAAGCTGAACCAGTCAATTACATTGCTTAAGTATTTTTAACTCGTTAATGGGATGAGCACATTTCGCTTGCTGGGCCAGTGTTTAAATATTATTCCCTAACTGTTCTTGAGAATGTGATGATGAGCTGCCTTCAGATCAGAAATTGGCTAGCTGTAAGAAGGCGGTGGTTGATGGGAAATGTTCACCCTGGAGTTCAGTTACTAGTGGTGTACTGGAAGGATCGGGTTTGGGGCCATTGCTGTTTGTCATTTTTATAAATGACTTGGATGAGGGCGCAGAAGGATGGGTTAGTAAATTTGCAGATGATACTAAAGTTGTTGGAGCTGTGGATAGTGCAGAAGGATGTTGCAGGTTACAGAGGGACATAGATAAGCAGCAGAACTGGGCTGAGAGGAGGCAAATGGAGTTTAATGTGGAAAAGTGTGAGGTGATTCACTTTCGAAGGAGTAACAGGAAAACAGTACTGGACTAATGGTAAGATTCTTGGTACTGTGGATGAGCAGAGAGATCTTGGTGTCCATGTGCGTAGATCCCTGAACGTTGCCACCCAGGTTGACAGGGTTGTTTAAAAGGTGTATGGCATGTTAGGTTTTATTGGTAGAGGGATTGAGTTTCAGAGAATCGAGATCATGTTGCAGCTGTACAAAACTCTGGTGCGGCCGCAGTTGGAGTACTGCGTACGGTTCTGGTTGCTGCATTTAGGAAGGATGTGGAAGCATTGGAAAGGGTGCAGAGGAAATTTACCAGGATGTTGCCTGGTATGGAGGGAAAGTCTTATGAGGAATGACTGAGGGACTTGAGAATATTTTCGTTAGAGAGAAGAAGGTTAAGAGGTGACTTAATAGAGACATACAAGATGATCAGAGGATTAGGTAGGGTGGACAAATGTCAGAGGTAGGTTCTTTACTCAGAGAGTCGTAAGGGCATGGAATTCCCTGCCTGCAACAGTAGTAGACTTGCCAACTTCAAGGGCATTTAAATGATCATTGGATAAACATATGGATGATAATGGAATAGTGAAGGTTAGATGGGCTTCAGATTGGTTTCACAGGTTGGTGCAACATTGAGGGCCGAAGGGCCTACACTACGCTGTAATGTTCTATGTTCTATGTTTTTGAACCACTGCAGTCCATTTGCTGTAGAATGCCCTTAAGGAGGGAGTTTCAGGATTTTGACATCATTACAGAGATGGAACAGTGGTATTTTCCAAGTCAGGAGGGTGACCCTTCTAGTCACCCATAATCCAGAGTACCACAAGAAAATAATTAATATATTTTCTTAATTTTTTTCAAGAATATCGTCAACTGTTCCATCAAAATGTAGGATTGAATAAGAGACAGATGCTTCCTAATACAGAAGTGGAAAGAAGGAACGTGTTAATTACTTGACTAGATAAAACCACCTCATAATGGCTGACAACTGTTCCAGTAGTCTCTTGATTGGGAAAGGCAATGGTGGCATGGGGGATCTACAAGAAGGGAAAAGAATTAAAGGAGAAAGCAAAAAAGAAATTGGCAGGACCCTTCCCCTTAAGAAGCATAAGGGAACTAATGCGATGCTAATTATAAACCTGAAAAACTTGTATGTGATTAAGTAAAATCAATTTCAAATTCAATAATGATAGAAAAATCTATGGATACAACTTAATTAAAATCCACAGGCAAAGAGTTAATTTTTATTTGAACCTCATTGTTTTGATTTAGACAGTAACAAAATTTTAGTCTCAGTCCACTGAGGGTCTTACTCTGGAAAATAGCTTTGAACAAAGAAGATATGTGTTCTGGGACTGTACTTTTTACCAAGGGCGCTTAGTAACCTCATTAGCAAGCTTAAACAGACAGATAAACATATTTCTCACAACTGGTGACACTTTTCTTAATACTCTGAACTACAGTTTTGGTTTGTTAAAAATGTGCTAGTCAGCAAATTGAGTATTCATTAACATCAAAGCATTGACAAAATCTACAATGTGTAGGACGATACTGGTTAAGCTTGTGAGGCTTTAAAGATTCAGAAAATGAAATTGGGTCATGCTGCTGCAGCTTTCCCATAAAATATTAAAAAGACTTCTCTGATATAGTAACGGAGACAATGATTTTCAATTTTTTTCTCTAAGTATATTGTTACATGTTTGCTCACTGAGCAAGAATCTGTAAAAAAAAATGTTGATTTGTTTTCTGGCTCTTTGAATCACCAATTTTCTGAATAACATTTATTTGCTCCACAGTAAGAATTTTTGTTTCAACTTTTGGAAGAAAAGACATTGCAGATTTTCAGAGATAATGAGAACTGCAGATGGTGAAGAATTCAAGATAACAAAATGTGAAGCTGGATGAACACAACAGGCAAAGCAGCATCTTAGGAGCACAAAAGCTGACACTTCGGGCCTAGACCCTTCATCAGAGAGGGGGATGGGGAGAGGGTTCTGAAATAAATAGGGAGGGAGGGGGAGGTGGACCGAAGATGGATAGAGGAGAAGATAGGTGGAGACAAGAGTATAGGTGGGGAGGTAGGGAGGGGATAGGTCAGTCCGGGGAGGATGATCAGGTCAAGGAGGCGGGATGAGGTTAGTAGGTGGGAAATGGAGGTGCAGCTTGAGGTGGGAGGAGGGGATAGGTGAGGGGAAGAACAGGTTAGGGAGGCTGGGACGAGCTGGGCTAGTTTTGGGATGCAGTGGGGGAAGGGGACGAGCTGGGCTGGTTTTGGGATGCAGTGGGGGGAAGGGGAGATTTTGAAGCTTGTGAAGTCCACATTGATACCATTGGGCTGCAGGGTTCCCAAGCGGAATATGAGTTGCTGTTCCTGCAACCTTCGGGTGGCATCATTGTGGCAATGCAGGAGGCCCGTGATGGTCATGTCGCCTAAGGAGTGGGAGGGGGAGTTAAAAAGGTTCGTGACTGGGAGGTGCAGTTGTTTATTGCGAACTGAGCGGAGGTCTTCTGCAAAGCGGTCTCCAAGCCTCCGCTTGGTTTCCCTAATGTAGAGGAAGCCACACCGGGTACAGTGCTACACTTGCCCCACACCTCCTCCCTCACCCCCATCCCAGGCCCCAAGGTGACTTTCCATATTAAGCAGATGTTCACCTGCACATCTGCCAATGTAGTATACTGTATCCACTGTATCACCTATCCCCTCCTCCCACATCAAACCGCACCTCCATTTCCCACCTACTAACCTCATCCTGCCTCCTTGACCTGTCCGTCCTCCCCGGACTGACCTATCCCCTCCCCACCTATACTCTCCTCTCCACCTATTGTCTTCTCTATCCATCTTCGGTCTGCGTCCCCCTCTCTTCCTATTTATTTCAGAACACTCTCCTCATCACCCTTGCAGATTTTCACATGGTTTTGAGAAAAAATATTTAGCCACTACACCATCTACTTGCATAAACATTTCACAGCAAAAAAAAACAAATTAATTTTAATAACTGAAAACTGTCCAGAACATTTTAATCAAATCATAACTCTTCATACCAATTGAAATCAAAGGAAAAACAAATGCCATGCAGGTGCAACTGACTTAGTATTAGCAAAATAATGCAAATCATTGACAGGTAAAGAATTAATCAAAGGTGGTATCTGTACTTACTTAGATAAACCAAAACTTGAAAAGCAATTTCACTGTGTGAAGCATATTGAGACATACTTGACTAATGCACCCTTTGTCCTTTATAAAAGGTTTGTATGTTTATGTTCCCTTCACTCTGCCGAGATGCAGCCTTACCCCAACATCAACAGCTGAGGTGGAGAAACTTGCTGAGTGCTATGAAGTAGATAATAAAATGTGAGGCTGGATGAACACAGCAGGCCAAGCAGCATCTCAGGAGCACAAAAGCTGACGTTTCGGGCCTAGACCCTTCATCAGATGAAGGGTCTAGGCCCGAAACGTCAGCTTTTGTGCTCCTGAGATGCTGCTTGGCCTGCTGTGTTCATCCAGCCTCACATTTTATTATCTTGGAATTCTCCAGCATCTGCAGTTCCCATTATCTCTCGAGTGCTATGAACTGTTGACTTTGCTGACTTTGGCAATTGCCCTCTGGTGATCTGAGTCCTGGAGTGGTCTGGGCTACAGGACTCTACCGTACACTGTGCATAGCCTGAAGGTAATGGGTTCATTGGCAGTAAATAGCTTTTCATGGACAGCCTCTAGGAGAATGTGTACTGAGATGTGACACAACAATGGTGCCACTTATTTACTCTAAGATATCATGAATTGCAAGGCAAGAGGAAGGGGGTGGTAAGGACTAGAAGATTTGAGCTATGGCACAAGATCTAGATTGATACTGCTGCTTTATACGTTTGGATGCTTGCTACAGGCTTGGGTGGGGTCTGGCATAATTCCATACCAGGATTCTATGAAGTCCTGTCTGACTTGCACCTGATGTTTTCTTATCATTGCAGATGGTGATATTCCTGGTTCTGAATGTACTCATCATCCTCCTTGAACGACTGTTCTCACTCTCCCCAGTTCAGCATCCATTGCATCCCCTCTTTGTCTGTAGAGCAAACATGTGAGGATTGTGTAGTGAAGTGTCTGCAATGCATTTCCAGACCAATCCAAGCATTAGAATCTCATCTTCAGCCAGCCTATAGTCTGCACCACAATGGCCCTTAGCTCTGCCTTCAACGTCATCATTCCAACACAAGTCATTTCAAAATGTAGAGACCCAGGACTCTGCTCCCTTCTCTGCAACTGGATTCTCAACTTCTTGATTTGCAGGCAGCAATCAGGAAGGATAGGGAACAGAACTTCCTCCATACCAGTGCCCCACAAAGTTGCGTACTCAGCCCCTTACAATACTCATTATACACTCACAACCATATGGCCAAATTCAGCTCTAACTCCATTTATAAAATTGCTGATGACACCACCGTATTGGGTCAGACCTCAAACAATGAAGCAGAGTACAGGAAGGAAATAGACAGCTTAGTGGCATGGTGTAAGGACACCAATCTCTCCTTCAATGTCAGCAAAATGAAGGAGTTAATTATCAACTTCAGGAAGTGAAGTGTAAGACACCCCGCTCTCTCCCCCGCTGCCTGCATCAACGGTTCTGAGAAGTGGTTGAGGTCTTCAGGTTCCCATAAGTAAATGTCACAAACAATCTATCCTGGTCCAAACATGTCAACTCTACAGTTAAGAAAACACATCAATGCCTCGAGTTCCTCAGAAGGCTGTGGAAATTTTGCATTCCCATGATGACTCTTAACTGTCTTTATAGATGCACCATAGAAAGCATCCTATCTGGATGCATCATAGCTTAGTATGGCAACAGCTGTGCCTAAGACCGCAAGAAATTGCAGACAGTTGTGATCACAGCTCAATCCATCATGAAAACTAGCCTTCTATCTATTGTCTCCATAAATACTTCCCGCTATCTCTGGAAAGCAACCAGCAGAATCAGTGACTCCTCTCATCCTGGTTACGCTCTTGTCCAACCTCTTCCATTGGACAGAAAATGCAAAAGTTTAAAAACACGTACCAACCGATTTAAGTACAGCTTCTTATCTGCTGTTATCAGACTTATGAATGGACTTCTGATGTATTAGAGTTGATCTCTCTCTGCACCTTCCCTGTAACTGTAACACATGTCCCTGCCTCCCTAACCTGTTTTTCCTCTCATCTATCCCCTCCTCCCACCTCAAGCCACCTCCATTTCCCACCTACTAACCTCATCCCACCTCCTTGACCTGTCCGTCTTCCCTGGACTGACCTATCCCCTCCCTTCCTCCCCACCTATACTCTCCTCTCCACCTATCTTCTTTTCTCTGCATCTTCGGTCCGCCTCCCCCTCACTCCCTATTTATTCCAGAACCCATCCCCCTCTCTGATGAAGGGTCCAGGCCCAAAACGTCAGCTTTTGTGCTCCTGAGATGCTGCTGGGCCTGCTGTGTTCATCCAGCCTCACATTTCATTATCTTGGATTCTCCAGCATCTGCAGTTCCCATTATCACATGTATGATTAGCCTGGAAAATGCGCAAATCAATACTTTTCACTGTATCTCAGTATTTGTGACAATAATAAATAAATCAAATTTGTATCTGCACTTGGCCTCGCTAAGCGGATTGTGTAATGAAGTCATCAACTATGCTTGCAGAACGTAGCTCTTGTCTCCCAGTAATGATCTTGTAAGGCATCCGGTCCTTGAAATGAAGCAAGAATGTAGGCGTTCTCAAAGATATAAATCTCACAGTGGGTCACAGGGCACCTGCAGCAGACTTCAAAATTCGGTACCAATGATCACAGATGAATTGTAATTTGATGGAATTGAATTTTTTTGTACTTATTAAGTCAGATGTGCTATAATATGGCACTCTCACTGTGATGTGTGTATAGTCTATAGTACCCTGCACCTGGGGAAGCCAGCGATATTGGCAAAGCCTACTACCTCAGTTGTGGCAATGAGCTTGTCACAGGGTAATAAGATAAAATGTAATCTACTTAAAACTGCACCACTTACAGCGCTGCATTAGTGGCTCAGTGGTAAGCACTGCTGCCTCATAGTGCCAGGGGCCTAGGTTCGATTCCAGCCTTGGGTGACTATCTCTGTGGAGATTGTACATTCATTTCTGACTCTTTGTGAGTTTTCACTATGTGCTCAGGTTTCCTCCCATAGTCCAAAGATGTTTAGGCTAGGTGAATTGACCATGGTAAATACGGGATTAGGATGGAAGACTAGCTTTTCAGAAGGTTGGTGAAAACTCATTGGGCTCCTTCTGCACTGTAGGGATTCTATAACACCATTGATAAAGTTGAGGGTTATGAGATCTCACACAGACCCCAACTGTCACCTTCCTGGCTACTGAATTAAGATGGCCACTGACTCCTTCAGGTTGATAACCCTGCTGTAGCATTTGGTACAGTTTTGTGAGGGTGACCCAGGACATCCAATTACTGTGGCAACTGTCATCTGGACAATATGGCAGCAAGACCAATTGACTCTGGGATCTCCTGCACATCTCGAAGGAAATTTCAGATGTCACCTTTGCTGCTGGTCCTGAGCTTGCTGGCACATTTTTTCGCTCCTCAATTTTCTATGCTTTCATGGCACTATTCGCCCACAGTGAAGGCTCCTGCTGCAGCTGGATTCATTGTCATGGTTCCAATGACTTGGTGTAGGGAGTTTCAGAAACAGAACAAGTCCTTGGTAATGTAACTTGTCAGTACTTGCATCACACACACATGGCAGTTTAACATAGTCCTCTACACATGGGCAATATTAATGGATGATTTCAATAAGGCTGGACATGGAATGCCTCTTCATAGACTGTTAATATCAGAACCTTATTCTGATGAATGTGGCATATTGTGCAAGTAGTGTATTATAGCACTGTATGATTGCTGCTACCTTGTTTCCATGTGTCATAGGCTCAACCCGACAGACAACTCCCCCGACTCCAACTGAGCAGCAAGCTGGGTCTGCTAGGTACCCCACTGGCTTTCAGCAGCAATCATTGCCATCCTGAACTGTCCTCTGAAACCAGTCTTTAGGTTTAGATCTAGCATAATCTTAGGTTTCACCTTAATGCTACATCTAACATTAACCTAATGTCCAATCATCTTTTTAGCAGCATGAACAGTGAATTGTGGATGCTGAAATGGAAGTTATAAGTCAGCACAAAGAAGTATCTTCGCACAAATAAAACTCTACTTTCAATGTTCATGTATACAATTCTGAAATTAATGCACAGTGCGGCTGTAGTATATCATTTATTCAGCCACTTCATTGAGACAAGTTTTTCCATTCTGTTCATAATCAACAATCAACCAATAGGCCACTGACTCTGCGGGAAAACTGTATTTTGCACACATTAGCCTGTGCCCATGTTAGATACAATTGGCAAAAAAGTAGCCAAGAAAGAATGGTCTAAGCTTCAGTCAACATTATCGTGTAAATTATATAAAACCGAGTCTTTAGCTGTAAAATGAATTCCCCTTCCTTTGAATGAGAAACATACTATATGATCATTAATTTTCACTCCACGACCCCTCCAGAATGTATGATTTTCACCAACCCCACCATCCCTGCTACATCATTCAAACTCCCCATCTACACTCACCTTTACTGTCTCCAACCCCACCTCCTTGACCTGTCTGTCTCCTCTCCACCTACCTTCTCTTTTATCATCTTGTATCTGCCTCCCCCTTTCTCCCTATTTATTTCAGAATCCCCTTCCATCCATTTCTGAAGAAGGGCCTAGACCCGAAACGTCAGCTTTCCTGCTCATCCAATAATGCTTGGCCTGCTGTGCTCATCCAGCTCTACACCTTGTTGGCAGTGATCTCCTATTAACAGCTTTCCTTCTCAGCCTTCATCCAGCTTGTCCATTAGGCACCAGTCGGAAAATAAAAGCTTGCACTTATTTGAAGGGAAGATATTGGGTATGGCATGGATTATTGTGGGTTAACCAACATTAATTTATTAGTAGAAGATTAATAAAACCTTAAGATGGCTTAAGCAAGTACTTTAGAAAGAAGTAGGGAATTTAGTTAGCTTAATAAGTAAGATTTATATTTAATTCATTTATTCCTGTTCAGGAAAGGTCTGCTGATGAGGCAGGCACACAATGCTGCAGAAGCGAAACATGGCTGAACTAGCAATAACTTTGAGGTTTTTTTTGATGCTGGAATGTTGATGAGCCTGTACCACACTAGGCAAAGTACTACCAGACAAAATAACGCAGATCTCAATGCTGTGAGAATAACACAGTTTCTGGGAAGGAGGTAGGCAACACCAGGAAAGAGAGATAGGAAGAGGGATACAAGGCACCCCTGCCTGTTTGGAGTATGTGAAAACAAGGTGTTTGTCTAAAATGGATTGTTTCAGAGTTTGAGTACTATACTGTGTCTGTGGCTTACAATGAATACATACCTGAGATTTCTTGCTGACGGCAGAGGTTTAATTCAGAGTTTTCTCTGGCGCTCTCCCAATGTATTGGCAAAGTAAATGATAGTTAAGCTTTACCTGAAACCCCTGACATTATCTTGTAAAATAATTTACCTCAACATTTGGCTCTGTGAGCTGGGTATTCATATTGAATCATCAGAATGATTCTGTGAAAGATTAGATATGTTTCATTTACCAGCTGCAGCTAGTGCAGGAAGCGTGAGAATGCTCCAGTCAGGTAATAGAAAAATCTGAAAGAATATGAAGGAATGGTCAGGACAGGATGTGCTGAGGGAAGTCTACTGTGGTTACGCCAAATCTGCACTGGGCAAACCACACTGTGACCTTTGGAGTGAGATAAACCAAAGTCATGCTGGACAAGCCATACTAGTGTTAGGTCGTAGCTGCCCTGGAACTAAAGATAGAATAAACCATATCCACACAGGAGGTAGCGAGTTTTGAGAAGATTTGTAGCTCAGTTTAAGGTTCTGGATGTGAGTTTGCTCGCTGAGCTGGAAGGTTAGTTTTCAGACGTTTTGTCACTTTTTTTTATTTGAAAAAATATACTTTATTCATAGAATGTACAAAAAATAAAACTTTTATACACCTATCCAGTCATGCAAGCCACTCCGGGTTACCCAGGGGTACGTACACCAACTAAAGGAAAAAACAAAACAAAGAAAAAAAAAACAAAGCAAAGAAACCACCCCGGCAGTCGTCACCCTGCACAGTCCCCGTTGGCCCCCTGACCAGTTGGGGAAGGCGCCAGCTGGACCCCGTTACCAGATAGGGTTCTTTTTTCTATTCTGGACGAGGGGGCTCATACGGTGGTCTTTCCCCACCGCGCCTTGGCGGCGGCTGCCCCAAGCTTTAGCGTGTCCTTCAGCACGTAGCCCTGGACCTTGGAGTGCGCCAGTCTGCAACACTCGGTCGGGGTCAGTTCTTTCAGCTGGCAGACCAGCAAGTTGCAGGCAGACCAAAGAGCGTCTTTCACCACTTTGATAGTCCTCCAGGCGCAGTTGATGTTGGTCTCGGTGTGCGTCCCCGGAAACAGCCCGTAGAGCACGGAGTCCCGCGTCACGGAGCTGCTCGGGACGAACCTCGACAAATACCACTGCAACCCCTCCATACCTCCTGCGCATAGGCACACTCCAGAAGGAGGTGATCGACAGTCTCGTCCCCCCGGCAGCCACCTCGAGGGCAGCGTGCGGTGGTGCAGAGATTCCGGGCATGCATAAAGGATCTCACTGGCAGAGCCCCTCTCACCGCCAGCCAAGCAATGTCCTTGTGCTTGTTTGAAAGTTCTGGCGATGAGGCATTCTGCCAAACGACTTTGGCAGTCTGCGTGGGGAACCACACGACGGGATCCACCCTCTCCTTTTCCTGAAGGGTCCCGAGGATACTACGTGCTGACCACTGCCTGACGGCCTTGTGGTCAAAGGTGTTTCCTTTCAAAAATTTCTCCACGAAGGACAGGTGGTACGGAACGGTCCAACTACTCGGAGCGTTCTGCGGCAACGAGGCCAGGCCCATCCTTCGCAACACCAGGGACAGGTAGAACCTCAGTAAGTAGTGACACTTGGTGTTTGCGTACTGAGGATCTATGCACAGCTTGATGCAGCCACACACAAAGGTAGCCGTCAGGGCGAGGGTGGAGCTGGGTACGCCCTTTCCCCCATTTCCCAGGTCTTTGTACATGGTGTCCCTGTGGACCCGGTCCATCCTCGACCCCCAAATGAAGTGGAAGATGGCCCGGGTGACCGCAGCGGCGCAGGTCCAGGTAATAGGCCAGGCCTGCGCCACATACAACAGTACCGAAAGCCCCTCGCACCTGACAACCAGGTTCTTACCCGCGATGGAGAGGGACCGGAGCGTCCACCTGCCCAGCTTCTGCTTAAATTTGGCGATACGCTCCTCCCAAGTCTTAGTGCATGCCCCAGCTCCACCAAACCAAACACCCAGCACCTTCAGGTAGTCTGTCCTGACGGTGAAGGGGATGAAGGAGCGGTCGTCCCAGTTCCCGAAGAACATGACCTCGCTCTTACCCCTATTGACTTTGGCACCCGAGGCCAGTTCAAACTGGCCGCAGATGTCCAACAGCCTACTCACCGACCAACGATCGGTGCAGAAGACGGCGACATCATCCATGTACAGGGAGGTGTTGACCTGAAGGCCTCCGCTGCCTGGGATAGTCACGCCCTTCAGGCTCACGTCCTTCCTGATGGAGGCGGCGAAGGGCTCCACACAGCACACGAACAAGGCAGGAGAGAGCGGGCAGCCCTGCCTGACTCCAGATCTAACAGGAAAACTGTCTGATTCCCACCCGTTGATCGAGACTGCGCTAACGATGTTGGCGTAGAGCAGCCGGATCCAATTGCGGATGCCCTCCCTGAACCCCAATTTGGAGAGGACGTCCCTCATGTAAGCATGAGAGACCCTGTCGAAGGCCTTCTCCTGGTCCAGGCTGACGAGGCAGGTGTCCACCCGCCTGCCCTGTACGTAGGCGATCGTATCCCTGATGAGCGCGAGGCTCTCAGCGATCTTCCTGCCCGGCACAGCACAGGTTTGATCAGGGTGGATCACTGACTCCAGGGCAGACCTGACCCGGTTGGGCAATGACCTTGGCCAGGATTTTGTAGTCCATGTTCAAAAGTGAAATGGGACGCCAATTCTTAATTTCTTCCTTCTCCCCCTCGACCGGTAAGCCGTCGCTCCCGGGAGTCCTATTCCTCTGCATGGACTTGAGGGCTCTGGCCAGCTCGTCCAGGGATATCGGCCGGTCCAGCCACTCCCTCGTGCCGTCGTCTAAGACCTCCGTGATAGACGACAGGAACGACTCGGAGGCCGTGCTGTCCGTGGGCTTCGTGTCGTACAGTCCGGCATAGAAGGATCTGCTGATCTGCAAAACGTCGGGCCGAGACGACGTTACCGAGCCGTCGTCCTCCTTCAGCCGGCTAAGCACAGAGCTCTCTTTGTGCACCTTCTGAAAGAAGAAACGCGAGCACGTCTCGTCCTGCTCCACGGAGCGGACCCTGGACCGGAAGATTATCCTGGAGGCCTCCGCGGCGAAGAGCGAGGCTTGCTGGCCCCTCACCTCGCGGAGGTCCTCCGTGACATCGACCCCCATCAACTGCAGTAGGAGCAGGTTCTGCACCCTTTTCTGGAGTCGCGACAGCTTTCCCCGCCTCTCTCTTGCCTTCTGAACACCATTGAGGACAAAGAACCTCTTGATGTTCTCCTTCACCGTCTCCCACCAGTCGCCTGGAGACTCAAAGAGGGGTTTCACGGTTCTCCAACGGGCGTACTCCCTCTTAAGCTCCTCGACGTTCTCTGGAGTCAACAGAGTCGTGTTGAGCTTCCACGTCCCCTTGCCGGCCGGCTGGTCGTCCTGTAAGTGATAGTCGGCCAACAGGAGGCAGTGGTCAGAGAAGAACACCGGCCTGACACCGGTGGATCTGACCGAGAACGTCCGTGACACAAACAGGAAGTCTATCCTTGAGCGGATAGACCCGTCTGGCCGCGTCTGCAGGGGTGCTGAAGACGTCGAGCAGCTTGGCGTCCTTCACCGTGCCCATCAGGAATCTGGACGTGACGTCCAGTTGAATCCCCCCACCCGCTGTCCCCACGCCGGATCTTCCATCTGCATCAATGATGCAGTTGAAGTCTCCGCCTAGGATGACCGGCCTGGACGTAGCCAGCAGGGGTGGAAGCCGCTGCAGGACGGCCAACCGCTCACTCCGTACCACTGGGGTGTACACGTTGATCAGCCTCAGGGGAGCATTCCTGTAGGTGATGTCAGCCACTAGGAGGCGCCCCCCCACCACCTCCTGAACTTGAGAGATGGTGAAGTTGTGCCCCCGCAGCAGAATAGCCAGGCCCGAGGAGTGACAGTCGTTACCCCCTGACCAGATCGAAGGCCCACAGATCCAGGCGCCGGACCATTTCCCATACCTGCCGACGTGCGGTATCCCGCACTCCTGCAGAAACAGGAGGTCCGCCTTGATGGTGGTCAGGTAGGCCAACGTGGACACACATCTCGCGGTTGACTTGACGCTGCGCACATTAATGCTCGCAATTCGTACCCCCATTGTGGGCAGTGACCGCAGTACCCTCCCCAAGTCCAAGGTCCAGCCCCTCCATCTGTCCCTTCATGCCCATTGCCCGGGCTAACTGCTGGACGCTCTCCTGGCTTAGGAAACCGTCCGTGCTGCCTTCCGGGTGGCATCCCCCCGTCAGGGGTACGGAGGCAGGAGGGTCCGGCTCCGGGTCAGGCTGGGGACGTGTTGTTTCCTCCTTCCCGCCTGGAAGTTCCGGGGGGCCCTCCAGTGCTCCAGCGGCACTTGACTGGGTGTCGGAGTGAGCCTCAGGACGCCTCCCGTCACCTGGAAGCGGGGTGCTGCATTCCCTCCCCCTCGAGACCTTTATCTTCTGCTTCGGGTGGGCCCTCTCCGAATCCTCCTCGTCAGAGGAGCTCTTATAGCCCTCCTGTAGCTGCCTCTTCCCGCCTGATTGTTGCGGTTCCTGGGCCCGTCGACGCACCTTCCTCCTCGCTTTCCGGACTGTTGTCCACTCCCCTGGGTCACCTGTCGCCGCCTCCATTGGCTCCGGGTTGTCGGGGGGGATCGGAGCCTGCAGGGGTGCTTTGCTGGCCTCGGGCCCATCCTGCAGGGCTGGGCCCTCCTGCACATTAGTGGGGTCCTTGCTGGGCCCTGGTGCCTTTCTCTCCTCCGGGGGGGCTGGCCCCGTATTTCCCCTGCCGGCGACCTGGGCGTAGGTGGTACCCCGCCGCGGGCATGCCCTATAGAAGTGGCCCGCTTCCCCGCAAAGGTTGCAGCTTCTCTCTCGTGGGCAATCCTTTGCAAGGTGACCCTCCTCCCTGCAGATGGTGGCTTTGCAGTCGGCCGCCATGTGACCTGACCTACCACAGGCATGGCAGACTTTAGGTTGCCCTGCATAGGTCAGGTAGCCCCTGCTCCCGCCGATCGCGAAGCTGGACGGTGGGTGTGCGACATTCCCGTCTGCGCCCATCCTCAGTGTCACCTTGACCTGCCTCTTACTCGTCCAGATGCCAAAGGGGTCCACGATGTCAGTTAGGTCCCCTTCCACCTTCACATACCTTCCGAGGAAGGTCAGGACATCAACTGCTGGCACATGTGGGTTGTACATGTGTACAGTCACCATACGGCTCCTCTGTGCTGGCACCACAAACAGTGGGACAGCGGTCAATACAGAGAGGGGGCCCTCACCTCCTTTCTCCTTGAAAATCTCCAGGAAGCGCTCGCAAAGCTTGGCACTCCTGAAGATCACGTCGTAAAAACTTCCTCCAGGGAAATCCTGCAGGCAGTAAATGTCCGCAGCATAAACCCACAACAGTCCAACAGGACCCTCTTCACGAAGAAGGTGCGGTGCACAGGTGCACCTTCATCCACCTTCTTTACAGAAACACGGATGGTGTTCCGGACCCCCTGACCTGGGGCACGAGCACTTGCCGCAGCCATCGTTGCAGGTTGGCTGCTCCCCTGAACCAGCGTTAGGCCGAAGCCAGCATTAAGATCCACTGGTTGCAAGGGTGCACAGCCAACCCGACGTCCTCCTTTCACCTCCAAGACAGCACTCTCGTCCTCTCGGTCCACAAGAGAGTGGGTCTTTATTGTGTTCGAGATGTAAGCTGGTTCACTGAGCTGTAAGGTTTGTTCCCAGACGTTTTGTCACCATTCTAGATAACATCATCAGTGAGCCTCCAACGAAGTGCTGGTGTTATGTCCCGCTTTCTATTTATCTGGTTAGGTTTCCTTGGGTTGGTGATGTCATTTCCTGCATTGGTGATGTCATTTCCTGTTCTTTTTCTCAGGGGATGGTAGATTGATTTGGAGCCAATGTATTTGTTGATGGAGTTCCGGTTGGAATGCCATGCTTCTAGGAATTCTCGTGCGTGTCTCTGTTTGGCTTGTCCTAGGATGGATGTGTTGTCCCAATCAAAGTGGTGTCCTTACTCATCTGTATGTAAGGATACGAGTGATAGTGGGTCATGTCATTTTGTGCTGGTTGATGTTCATGTATTCTGGTGGCTAGTTTTCTGCCAGTTTGTCCAACGTAGTGTTTGTCACAGTTCTTGCAAGGTATTTTGTAAATGACGTTTGTTTTGTTTGTTGTCTGTATAGGGTCTTTTAAGTTCATTAGCTGCTGTTTTAGTGTTTTGGTGGGTTTGTGGGCAACCCTGATGCCAAGATGTCCGAATATTTCCAAACATTCCAGACATTTCCGAAATGACTGCCAGACTACTCGGACTTCTTGGCATCAATGTAGCCCACAAACCCACCAACACACTAAAACAGCAGCTAATGAACTTAAAAGACCCTATACAGACAACAAACAAATCAAACGTCATTTACAAAATGCCTTGCAAGAACTGTGACAAACACTACATTGGACAAACTGGCAGAAAGCTAGCCACCAGGATACATGAACATCAACTAGGCACAAAGCGACATGACCCACTGTCACTCGTATCCTTACATACAGATAAGGAAGGACACCACTTTGATTGGGACAACACATGCATCCTAGGACAAGCCAAACAGAGACACGCATGAGAATTCCTAGAAGCATGGCATTCCAACCGGAACTCCATCAACAAACACATTGATCTGGAGCCAATCTACCATCCCCTGAGAAAAAGAACAGGAAATGACATCACCAACACAGAAAATGACATCACCAACCGAAGGAAACCTAACCAGATAAATAGAAAGCGGGACATAACACCAGCACTTCGTTGGAGGCTCACTGATGATGTTACCTAGAATGGTGACGAAACATCTGAAAACTAACCTTCCAGCTCAGTGAACTAGCTTACATCTCGAACACAATACAGACACACTCTGTTGTGGACTGAGAGGAGGAGAGTGCTATCTTGGAGGTGAAAGGAGGACGTCGGGTTGGCTGTGCACCCTTGCGACCAGTGGATCTTAATGCTGGCTTCGGCCTAACGCTGGTTCAGGGGAGCAGCCAACCTGCAACGATGGCTGCGGCAAGTGCTCGTGCCCCAGGTCAGGGGGTCCGGAACACCATCCGTGTTTCTGTAAAGAAAGTGGATGAAGGTGCACCTGTGCACCGCACCTTCTTCGTGAAGAGGGTCCTGTTGGACTGTTGTGGGTTCGCTGCTGTGGACATTTACTGCCTGCAGGATTTCCCCGGAGGGGGTTTTTACGACGTGACCTTCAGGAGTTCCAAGCTTTGCGAGCGCTTCCTGGAGATTTTCAAGGAGAAAGGAGGTGAGGGCCCCCTCTCTGTATTGACCGCTGTCCCACTGTTTGTGATGCCAGCACAGAGGAGCCGTATGGTGACTGTACACATGTACAACCCGCATGTGCCAGCAGTTGATGTCCTGACCTTCCTTGGAAGGTATGTGAAGGTGGAAGGGGACCTAACTGACATCGTGGACCCCTTTGGCATCTGGACGAGTAAGAGGCAGGTCAAGGTGACACTGAGGATGGGCGCAGACGGGAATGTCGCACACCCACCGTCCAGCTTCGCGATCGGCGGGAGCAGGGGCTACCTGACATATGCAGGGCAACCTAAAGTCTGCCATGCCTGTGGTTAGTCAGGTCACATGGCGGCCGACTGCAAAGCCACCATCTGCAGGGAGGAGGGTCACCTTGCAAAGGATTGCCCACGAGAGAGAAGCTGCAACCTTTGCGGGGAAGCGGGCCACTTCTATAGGGCATGCCCGCGGCGGGAGTACCACCTACGCCCAGGTCGCCGGCAGGGGAAATGCGGGGCCAGCCCCCCCGGAGGAGAGGAAGGCACCAGGGCCCAGCAAGGACCCCACTAATGTGCAGGATGGCCAGGCCATGCAGGAGGGCCCAGCCCTGCAGGATGGGCCCGAGGCCAGCAAAGCACCCCTGCAGGCTCCGATTTCCCCCCCCGACAACCGGGAGCCAATGGAGGCGGCGACAGGCAACCCAGGGGAGTGGACAACAGTCCCGAAAGCGAGGAGGAAGGTGCGTCGACGGGCCCAGGAACCGCAACCATCAGGCCGGAAGAGGCAGCTACAGGGGGGCTATAAGGGCTCCTCTGACGAGGAGGATTCGGAGAGGGCCCACCCGAAGCAGAAGTTAAAGGTCTCAAGGGGGAAGGAAAGCAGCACCCCGCTTCCAGGTGACGGGAGGCATCCTGAGGCTCCCTCCGACACCCAGTCAAGTGCCGCTGGAGCACTGGAGGGCCCCCCGGAACTTCCAGGCGGGAAGGAGGAAACAGCGCGTCCCCAGCCTGACCCGGAGCCGGACCCTCCTGCCTCCGCACCCCTGACGGGGGGATGCCACCCGGAAGGCAGCACGGACGGTTTCCTGAGCCCGGAGAGGGTCCAGCAGTTAGCCCGGGCAGTGGGCATGAAGGGACAGATGGAGGGGCTGGACCGTGTACTTGGGGAGGGTACTGCGGTCACTGCCCACAATGGGGGTACGAATTGCGAGCATTAATGTGCGCAGCGTCAAGTCCACCGCAAGATGTGTGTCCACGTTGGCCTACCTGACCACCATCAAGGCGGACCTCCTGTTTCTGCAGGAGTGCGGGATACCAGACCTCGGCAGGTACGGGAAATGGTCCGGCGCCTGGACCTGTGGGCCTTCGATCTGGTCAGGGGGTAACGACTGTCGCTCCTCGGGCCTGGCTATTCTGCTGCGGGGGCGCGACTTCACCATCTCTCAAGTTCAAGAGGTGGTGTGGGGGCGCCTCCTAGTGGCTGACATCACCTACAGAAATGCTCCCCTGAGGCTGATCAACGTATATGCCCCAGTGGTACGGAGTGAGCGGTTGGCCGTCCTGCAGCGGCTTCCACCCCTGCTGGCTACGTCCAGGCTGGTCATCCTAGGCGGAGACTTCAACTGCATTATTGATGCAGATGGAAGATCCGGCGTGGGGACAGCGGGTGGGGGGAGTCAACTGGACGTCACGTCCAGATTCCTGATGGGCACGGTGAAGGACGCCAAGCTGCTCGACGTCTTCAGCACCCCTGCAGACGGAGCGCAGCAGAGGTACACCTGGACGCGGCCAGACGGGTCTATCCGCTCAAGGATAGACTTCCTGTTTGTGTCACGGACGTTCTCGGTGAGGTCCACCGGCGTCGAGTCACTGTTCTTCTCTGACCACTGCCTCCTGCTGGCCGACTGTCACTTACAGGACGACCAGCCGGCCGGCAAGGGGACATGCAAGCTCAACACGACTCTGTTGACCCCAGAGAACGTCGAGGAGCTTAAGAGGGAGTACGCCGGTTGGAAAACCATGAAACCCCTCTTTGAGTCTCCAGACGACTGGTGGGAGACGGTGAAGGAGAACATCAAGAGGTTCTTTGTCCTCAAGGGTGTTCAGAAGGCAAGAGAGAGGCGGGGAAAGCTGTCGCGACTCCAGAAAAGGGTGCAGAACCTGCTCCTACTGCAGTTGATGGGGGTCGATGTCACGGAGGACCTCCGTGAGGTGAGGGGCCAGCAAGCCTCGCTCTTCGCCGCGGAGGCCTCCAGGATAATCTTCCGGTCCAGGGTCCGCTCCGTGGAGCAGGACGAGACGTGCTCGCGTTTCTTCTTTCAGAAGGTGCACAAAGAGAGCTCTGTGCTTAGCCGGCTGAAGGAGGACGACGGCTCGGTGACGTCGTCGCGGCCCGACATTTTGAGGATCAGCAGATCATTCTATGCCGGACTGTACGACACGAAGCCCACGGACAGCACGGCCTCCGAGTCGTTCCTGTCGTCTATCACGGAGGTCTTAGACGACGGCACGAGGGAGTGGCTGGACCGGCCGATATCCCTGGACGAGCTGGCCAGAGCCCTCAAGTCCTTGCAGAGGAATAGGACTCCCGGGAGCGATGGCTTACCGGTCGAGCTGTATTCTGCTCTCTGGGGCCTAGTCGGCCAGGACCTGCTGGACGTGTACGATAGTGCGCTTCGGGCAGGGGAAATGTGCAAGTCCATGAGGAAGGGCATCATCACCCTCATTTACAAGAGGAAGGGGGAGAGGGAAGAAATTAAGAATTGGCGTCCCATTTCACTTTTGAACGTGGACTACAAAATCCTGGCCAAGGTCATTGCCAACCGGGTCAGGTCTGTCCTGGAGTCAGTGATTCACCCTGACCAAACCTGTGCTGTGCCGGGCAGGAAGATTGCTGAGAGCCTCGCGCTCATCAGGGATACGAGCGCCTACGTACAGGACAGGCGGGTGGACACCTGCCTCGTCAGCCTGGACCAGGAGAAGGCCTTCGACAGGGTCTCTCATGCTTACATGAGGGACGTCCTCTCCAAATTGGGGTTCGGGGAGGGCATCCGCAATTGGATCCGGCTGCTCTACGCCAACATCGTTAGCGCAGTCTCGATCAACGGGTGGGAATCAGACAGTTTTCCTGTTCGATCTGGAATCAGGCAGGGCTGCCCGCTCTCTCCTGCCTTGTTCGTGTGCTGTGTGGAGCCCTTCGCCTCCTCCATCAGGAAGGACGTGAGCCTGGAGGGCGTGACTATCCCAGGCAGCGGAGGCCTTCAGGTCAAGACCTCCCTGTACATGGACGATGTCGCCGTCTTCTGCACCGATCATCGGTCGGTGAGTAGACTGTTGGACATCTGCGGCCAGTTTGAACTGGCCTCGGGTGCCAAAGTCAATAGGGGTAAGAGCGAGGTCATGTTCTTCGGGAACTGGGACAACCGCTCCTTCAACCCCTTCACCGTCAGGACAGACTACCTGAAGGTGCTGGGTGTTTGGCTTGGTGGAGCTGGGGCATGCACTAAGACTTGGGAGGAGCGTATCCCCAAATTGAAGCAGAAGCTGGGCAGGTGGACGCTCCGGTCCCTCTCCATCGCGGGTAAGAACCTGGTTGTCAGGTGCGAGGAGCTTTCGGTACTGTTGTATGTGGCGCAGGCCTGGCCTATTCCCCGGACCTGCGCCGCTGCGGTCACCCGGGCCATCTTCCACTTCATTTGGGGGTCGAGGATGGACCGGGTCCGCAGAGACACCATGTACAAAGACCTGGGAAATGGGGGAAAGGGCGTACCGAACGCCACCCTCCCCCTGACGGCTACCTTTGTGTGCGGCTGCATCAAGCTGTGCGTAGATCCTCAGTACGCAAACACCAAGTGTCACTACTTACTGAGGTTCTACCTGTCCCCGGTGTTGAGAAGGATGGGCCTGGCCTCGTTGCCGCAGAACGCTCCGAGTAGTTGGACCGTTCCGTACCACCTGTCCTTCGTGGAGAAATTTTTGAAAGGAAACACCTTTGACCACAAGGCCGTCAGGCAGTGGTCAGCACGTAGTATCCTCGGGACCCTTCAGGAAAAGGAGAGGGTGGATCCCGTCGTGTGGTTCCCCACGCAGACTGCCAAAGTCATTTGGCAGAATGCCTCATCGCCAGAACTTTCAAACAAGCACAAGGACATTGCTTGGCTGGCGGTGAGTGGGGCTCTGCCAGTGAGATCCTTTATGCATGCCCGGAATCTCTGCACCACCGCACGCTGCCCTCGAGGTGGCTGCGGGGGAGACGAGACTGTCGATCACCTCCTTCTGGAGTGTGCCTCTGCGCAGGAGGTCTGGAGGGGGATGCAGTGGTATTTGTCGAGGTTCGTCCCGAGCAGCTCCGTGACGCGGGACTCCGTGCTCTACGGGCTGTTTCCGGGGACGCACACCGAGACCAACATCAACTGCGCCTGGAGGACCATCAAAGCGGTGAAAGACGCTCTTTGGTCTGCCCGCAACTTGCTGGTCTGCCAGCTGAAAGAACTGACCCCGACCGAGTGTTGCAGACTGGCGCACTCCAAGGTCCAGGACTATGTGCTGAGGGACGCGCTAAAGCTTGGGGCAGCCACCGCCAAGGCGCGGTGGGGAAAGACCACCGTATGAGCCCCCTCATCCAGAGAAGGGAAACGAACCCTATCTGGTAACTGGGCCCAGCTGGCGCCTTCCCCAACTGGTCAGGGGGCCAACTGGGACTGTGCGGGGTGACGACTGCCGGGGCGGTTTCTTTGCTTTGTTTTTTTTTCTCTGTTTTGTTTTTTTTTCCTTTAGTTGGTGTACGTACCCCCGGGTAACCCGGAGCGGCTTGCATAACTGGGTAGGTGTATAAATGTTTTATTTTTTGTACATTCTATGAATAAAGTATATTTTTTCAAATAAAAAAAAGGTGACGTAACGTCTGGAAACTAACTTTCCAGCTCAGCGAGCAAACTCACATCCACACACAGGAGCTTTCTGAAGAAGGATCCAGACCCGAAATATCAGACCTGGAATGATTTCCCAGGGAAAGTAATGATGGTCTATTTTTGAGCTGTTAATCAAAGGATGGATGCCCCAAATGTTCCCATATTGGCATATTGCAAACTGGAATTATGCATAAGAATTATGTGGGATCCCAGGTGAAACAGATTCTGTGAGAATAACCTGGGAAATTTCAGACTCTGAAGGACAATACCCTGCACCTGAAATATCCAGAGAATCCAATTAAATCAGAGAAAGTGACGTTTTGCACTTGGGCTAATAGTTACTCAGGAAAGATTAGATGATAAAAAACTTTTTTAACTCATGGATAACTATTAAATTGCCCCTGGCATGTTTCACCAACCACCCAACTACAGCTCCCTTGAACACTTCCACCCACCTGCCCTTGACACCCACCAGCTTAGCCCCCTACCGTGAGGGCTCAATTATTTACTAGCATCCTATATGCATGGTGTTGTAATCCTTTTATCAGCTGCCATCCTAACCCCACACTTGCCTTTTCACAATAGTTCTCAAAGTGGCTGGTGTACTGTTGGATGTTTAAATCTCTGAATGCAGCACACCAACTACTGTAAAATGTTTGTTTTCAGATACATTGCACATTTCTGAAGGAGCCACGATCACAATTTCAAACCAGAGCTCAGTCCTAATGGGAAGAAAATAGGAACAGAGGCAAATGACAGTCATTGCCATTCCTCAGAATATCTGAACCAATATTTTCTAAGGCTCTTAAGTCACCCCCTTGTTCTTCAGAAGATCTTTTACTTCTACCTTAGAGAGCAAACAATGCCTTGATTTAAAATCTCATTGGAAAGAAAATTCTGACAGTTCAGCACAGTCTCAAAGCTGTGCTGGAATGTAGGGCTTGATTGTTGTTTCACAAAGTCAGGGGTCCAAACAAGAGAAAGGCCATATTCTAACATATGCACATGAGGGTATAACTTGAGAGCGATTGTTCAATGAGCACAAGTTTCTTTACATACTTATGTACTTTGCAGCCTCCCATTTGTCACCTGATCATAAACTGTAAAGACAATTACAGTATCAATGCCTCCTTACAAGGCTGGACTAGCCCTCAGTTAATGGAGGCTTTGTAAGACTAGTTAAGCTCCTGCTAAGCCTTTGTTCAGTGATCGTGTCCCTTGAAAATGCAAGCAGCTTCCCACTGACAGCATCAAACTCCAGTAACGCTAACCAGTTTCTACTTTTACATACATTATCATGATTATTGTTTTGTGCAACAAAATAACTCGTCTCTTTATGCAGTTCTGAAAAAAACAAAAAACTACATTCAATCTGTTTTGTTTTAACTGTTGAAGCCTCAACGAAGGATCATCCTACACCAAATTTCCAGTCTCTATATGTACCACTATTCATCTTTATAAATCTACCCAGTTGTCTACTTAGCTTCTGTAACTAATTTTCCCCCTTTGGCCCTTTGCCCATGCACAAGGAAGCCACAATTATTGGTGATTCTTGCTTCTTAACCTGGATTCCGGTGGCCATTTAGTAGGTTAGATTTACAGGTTCCAATGAGTCTGTACAGCAATACAATGTACTTGCCCAGAAGCTCCTCCCCAATCAGCAACCCTTCAGATTGCACTTTTGCCAGGATTTGTCAGCATCTGTGCTGACAGCATAGAACATAGAACATTGAACATTGAACATAGAACATAGAACATAGAACAGTACAGCACAATGCAGGCCCTTCGGCTCACAATGTTGTGCCAAACTTTTACCCGAATCCTAAGGTCTATCTAACCTCCACCTCTACCTTATACTATCATCCATATGCCGATCTAATAGCCACTTAAATGCCCCCAATGAGGCCGATTCCACTACTTACTCCGGCAATGCATTCCATGCCCCGAACACTCCCTGACTAAAGAACCCACCTCTGATGTCTCCCCTATATCTACCTCCACTCACTTTAAAACTATGCCCCCTCATAATAGCTACCTCCACCATAGGAAAAAGTCTCTGGCTGTCTCCTCTATCTATACCTCCGATCATTTTGTACACCTCTATCAAGTCACCTCTCACCCTTCATCGTTCTGAAGAGAAAAGCCCTAGCTCTCTCAACCTTCTCTCCATTCCAGGCAACAACCTGGTAAATCTCTTCCGCACCTTTTCTAATGCTTCCACATCTTTCCTGTAATAAGGAGACCAGAACTGGGCACAATACTCCAGATGTGGCCAAACCAGACTTTTGTATATTTGGAGCATAACTTCATGGCTTTGAACTCAATCCCTCTATTAATGAAAGCTAACACACCATACACCTTCTTTCCAACCCTATCCACCTGGGAAGCTTCATATTCACCAATAATTCCAACCCAGGCTGCAAGCTGCACCACATCTTGCACATGGGAAACAGTTCAAAGATGGGGATGAGGGTCCACCCTAATACCTAAGCCCCAAACTGTTTGCACCACTGCGCATTGTTCAGTTTGCCTTCCAAATCTTTTCCTAGTTGTTTAACTCCCTGTTGCATTCACAGATACTTCTTTGCTGCTGTCCGGGCCCCCCTCTCAACTTTCACTGACTTTCCCATGATTTTGTGATTCACTTCCTTTTGGGAAATAGGTATACCATCAAATCCCGTTGGTTATGTTCATCTGCTCACTAGGGAAGGTCAGTTGCTGACTGAAATTTTAATATCTTACTGGTATTGAGGCTCACTGGTGGGCTAGCAATTGTCCCTATCTCCATGGTACGGCACCTATGTTGGTTAATGGTGAGTGCTGAAAATTTCAAAGGTACAGTTTAGGGTGGTACTGTAATAACACATGGGTCGCATTCCCATCCCTGCAGACATGCACAGACAATCTCTACACACTAGCAGCAAACCATGAATTTGGGTATAGGCAAGTCCTTTATTGCTATCTTCCATGATCCCTGTATTCTAACTGTTTTGCTATTATGTTGGTTAAATTTGAACTGAACACAAAATTCTATTTGAATATTGCATTTCTCCATATCATTTTGAAGCCAACAAAATTTTGTTTTCAATACTGCTGTAATTCATTATTAAATATCGGCTCTAAACATTCTTTATAAAAATTTAAGTTTATAATTGGATCAAAGACTGATACCACAGTTCAACTTTGTAGTTATCCCATGTGGTCATGTATATTTAATAAAGTTTAGCAACTTCTCTGGTTCAGGCTACAAATACTGAATAAAGTAGCCAATATATGATGTTGCATCAACACTGACATTGGTTGGTCAGTTTGAGAACAAATAGCTTGAATAGTACTTAATCCAACACAAGTAAGTGTATACAGCTGTAATAGGATTATAAAGTTAAATCTCCAGTGGATGGTATTGATGCTATATTTTTATACGACAGCTTTAAGAATAAAGAAAACCATCATTACTATGCTTTACAACCTCAGGCACTAGTATTTCTCAATCCTATTGGATCAGAATTGGAGTCATACTGCTCTCCAGCATGTAAAACATGCTCTTTGGTTCAACTTGCCCACATTGCCCAATTCTTTGAGTGGGTGACAAGTTTGATAGTTAAAGGTGAACTGGTAGATCTAATATATTTGGATTTCCAAAAGGTGTTCAGTTAGACACAGCACTTTAGTCTACTTTAGGTAAGAGACTGTGATGTTGAGAGTAGTATATTGACATGGATAGAAAAGTGGCTAACCACTAAGAAACAGAGTTAGGATAGCGGGGGGAGGCATGTGAGGGGTATTTTCGGGATTTATTAATTACAACATATATTAATTACTTGGATGATGGAAGTGAATGTACTATGCTCGGTTTGCGACTGACACAAAAATTTATGGGAAAGCAGGTGTGTGGATAACACAAAAAGATAGAGATAGACGAGTTAGCCGATTGGACATAGACTTGGCAGGTGGAATATAATGCTGGAAAATGTCCGGGTTATGCACCTTAGGAGGTTAATTAGAAGATTTGAATACTATTTAAGTGGAGAAAGTATAGAAAGCAGAAGCATAGAGAGATTTTGAAACCCTTGCGCATAAATCGCAAAGAGCTAGCATACAAGTTGAGCAGATAATAGGTAAGGCTGGTGGAATGTTGTCCTAAATTTCAAAGTGAATGGAGTAAAAGCAAAGGGAAGACTTGTTAAAACTATTCAAACCATTAGTAAGACTTCACCTTAAATACTGCGAACAGTTTTGGTCCCTTTATTTCAGGAAAGATATACTGGCCGGAAGAGCAGAGAAAAGTTCACTAGGTTGATCTTGGACCAAGATGGATTTTATAATAAGGAGAGAATGAGTAGTCTGTGCCTTTTACCCACTGGAGTTTAGAAGAATGGAGCAATCTTTTTGAAAGATACAAGATTCTGAGGGGCTTTGACAGGTGAATTGCCAAGATGCTGCTTTCCCACATGGGCGAGTCTAGATCTGGAGGGCATAATCTCAGAGTAATGTGTTGCTTATTTAAGACAAAGCTAAAGAGGAATTACTTATCTCAGAGGGTGGTAGATTTATTGAATTCCTGCAGAGGTCTATAGATGCTCGAAAGTTAAGGATATTTAAAGGTGATATATACAGAATTTTATTCAGTAAGATAATCAACTGTTATGGGGAAAAGACAGAAGTTGAGTTGAAATTACCAGAAGGCAATCTCATTGATTAGCGCAGCACACTTTGTTGGGCTGAATGGCCTACTCTGCTCCTATTTCTTATGGTTTATATCGCCATCTATATATCTACCATGTGTCTCCTTGTTGGGAATCCGTAATTGTTAGACTCAAATCCTGACATAGGACTTGAACTGCAACCTTCTAACTCAGAAGCAGGTATGCTACCAGCTGAACGACAGCTGACTAATGAAAGAAAGGATCTAAATGAGTGTTAAGTCGGTTTTGTCTACCAGTTGCACTCCACTGCATGCAGCAATCTGTGTCATTGTCACTATTCAATATCTCAGCACAAAGGTTCTGCATTCTGAACTCATACGATGGGGTATTATAGCCAGTTCTTGATGTTGGTGCTAGAAGTGAATATTAACAATATGGTGGTGAACCTAGCAATGCAGGCCTTGAACTCTTAAAAAAAGACAACTTGGCAAGGGTAGAAAGTTTGAACTTATTGCTAAAGCTGCAGTATTATTTATTTACCTGTCAATTTTAGGCCAATATCCTAGGTACGTTATGAACAAATGCAAGCAAAACTGAATCTCTCCATGAAACAAACCTAAGAATATCATGATGACATGGTACTTTAAATATGTTGCACTGTTATGCTTTAGTGGAATCTATTCTATTTAACTTATTTCTCATTTATAAGTGGCTCCTGCTGTTGAGATAGCTGTTGTTGCTTTTCCTGTATTCTTAACACTGAAATGTACCATCCTTTGATTTTATAATTAAATTTGAGCAGTGATATTTATTATCATTTAATGAGTTTCAGAACATATGAAGTGTGTGGCTCACAAATTATCGTTAAAACATGCTTCTACTTTTCTAATAAATTTCTCTGGCAGTTTAGAACATTTGATTTATTATTTTATCAGTCAACTGTATGCTTTTGTATTACAATGTACTAATTCTTTGGTTTATTATAGTTATTTATAATGGACTTTAATCATTGTGTAAGATGTTGCTGAAACAATGACATCATTCTTTACGATGATCTTTATGAAAGTTGTACTGATCAGTGTAAAATATTCAGTAGAAGAATTCATTTACTAACATTAAGAGTAGCATCAAGTTCCTCTCCAGGCTTCAAGCAGTAAAATCAAGGTTGATATTCTCGTGCAGTTCTGAGGGAGCATTGTATTGTCAGCGGTGTCAGCTTTCAGCTGAGACATTAAACTGAAGCCCCATTTACCTCCATAATCGGATGTAAAAGATTAATGGCATTATTTTGAAGAAGAGCAAGGTCACTCTGTATGATGTCCTGGCCTGTACTTATACCTCAGTCAACCTCACAAAAAATTATCCAGTCATTAGAGCTCTGTGTGGGAGTTTGCTGAGGGTAAATTAGCTGCTAAATTTTCTAAATTATAACAGTGACTACTCTTCAATTGGCTGTAAAGTGCACTCAAGTATCCGGTGATAATGAAAATTATGACCCAAAAGCAACGCTTTTTATCTTTCTGATCTTCCACGATCTTAATCACATGCAGTCTAGGATTTTAATCATTATAGCTGCATTAAAATTACACTGGCTTGGGGAAGTTCCAGGGTCCTGGGGTTTGAGGAGCAGAAAAAAAGTTGGCGGGGGCGGAGGAGAAGATGTGGCAATTGGGAGGTGTGGGGGTGGGCAGACGAAGGTGGTGAAGAGTGAGATGTTGTGAAGGGTGAGATATTAGTTGCCCAAACACTGGGAGAGGGAGAGAGTAGGACCAAGCCTGATGCGGTGTTATAGGTCTATGTCCAGTCTGGGATATAACTCTGAGCCTGGGGATTGTGTGTCAAGCCTGGAGGTGAAGGTGGAGTTGTAGTTCAAGTCACGGAATGTTTTGTAGCCCTGAACCTGTAGTAGAGATGGGCTGATGGTGTTGTGGAAAGAGATAAGGAGGGGCCGTTGTCACGCCGAACCTGGGTTGGGAAAGGGGAAGGGTTTGTGACCCCGAGTAAAGGGATGGTGTGTGGGAGAGGGTGTATCCTTAAACCTAGATGATGGTGGGGGTCAGGGAGACAGGCTCATTTTGATATGATTTCAGCAGACCTAAAGGTGCTAGCTTGAATCAGCACTACATGAATGGGAGAATTAGAGGGGCAGGATGAATTGCAAGATTGTGGTTCTGAAACATACCTTAGGTAGTGGAATCTTCCTTTGAACATTTTTATTTACGACATGATTTTACCTTTTTGCCTTGCCCCTTTAAGTGTAAATTTTACTGGGGGTGTCAGATTGCCTTGAGCAGCAGCACACGCTGAGTGTTGGACAGGGCAACGCCCTAATTTAAGGTTTGGAAGATACTGTCAAAGAATTCTTGACGAATTAGTGGTTATTGATTTTTATTTTTTCATTATATGCTATCAAATTTAATCCCACTGCATTCTTATTTCTCCCAATGTTTCCACTTTTATCTTGCTGTTGCCTTGTTTATTACCCCTCCCACTGAGTATCCCTTGCTTTTAATCACAGAGTTCATTACCTAATGGAGTGGCCGAAGAGAATAATCAGAATGAAGAGTAGCTTAGAGGAATTGAGGAAAGCTGCTGGGAAAACATTTGAAAATACAAGATATGACTTGTTTATTTTTGTTGATATAAAGTGCACCTTCCTGCAGCAATGATGTAAATTTGCCTGCAAGCGCACATTTAACAAACTGTCATCACTTTCAAATGCTTGATTGTGGAAGCATGATCAGCCATGATCATGACTTATAAAACGTGACACCATTTGATGCTGACTGATGCCTGCTGCAGTTTTAAGCATCTTGGAGCATGATCAAACACTCTCGTTTTCTGGCAAGGTCCTGCATGGCTTATCACAGACATGCAGCAGAATCTGAGTTGTCAGATCAGGCAGGTAAATTCCAATTGGTAAGATGTTGCCATGGGAATGCAACAGAGGCTGGCTCTCTTCATGATCCCTTTTCCCAATGAAATGGTTGTAATGCATGCATAAATTCATTTTGCTGACATACAACAGGGTCCTGTTTGTAAATATATGTAACTTCTAAAATGTGCAAGCACATTACCGTGTGAGACAACTGATGATCTTAAACTGATTTCTGTTGGAATGCTTAGCACAGTCTGGATTATTTAATAAATGTGGTCCTTAGCAGAATCTCATCTCAGGCTGGGCAAAGTGCTCCAAGTCAAAAATTGAAATATTAAAGGATATGGGGCCCTTGCTCAATACTGAAATAATAAGTATAGTAGTACAAAAGGTCCCAATCAGTCTTTATGGATGCATTTCCATGGGAGAACATTTTGTTAATTTCTAATCTGTGCACAAAGTGTTGACATTATCTTCATCTGCTTAATTTGAAGAAACAGCAATGTTGGGTATAGGATGACTTAGCTTTGAACTAAATGTTATGTCATTATGAGGTTAAAAATGCACTATTCAAAAATAATTCAAAATTGTACAGAAAGTTAATCTGGAATTTAAATTGAAGGCCAAATTACCAAAAGAATTAAAATAATGCTGCAAGTGAAAATTGAAACACATTGATTAGGACCACCAGCAGCCTAAAAGGAAAATGATTAATCATGTCAGATTTAAAAGAACAATAATGCTGTACAAGGACATGACCCAGAACTTAACTAAGTGTTAATTACACAGGTATTCAAACTTCCTGCTTCAGTGATCATTTTGATCGCTCCACTAGTCTTCAGGCGGTGTGTGATTAGCAGTGTGCTAAAAGCTGAATTTAAACCTTTCCTGTACTCCTTTCTGTCGTGGCAGAAATGTAAGTCTCGTTTCAAATCTGAAACTGAAAACCTTTCCCAGAAAGTGTTGCTGCAAACCTATAGAGTATCAAAAGAATGAGTCTGACATCAGGTCAGAAACCAAATCCAAGCCATTACCTGGCCTTTATTTTTCATTTAGATGTGGGATTGAATTACATTTCTGATTGCAATGCTGAGATTTCATTCCACTATAAGATTTGAAGAGTCCAGTTTCCATTATTGGTTGTGCCTATCAACCTCCTTTTGTATTTTCATTTTAACTTCACTGAATCCATTTATAATCCTGGCCTATCTCAAACACCCCCAGTTTGAAGAAAATTTGCCCCTCCACAACCTGCGCATGACCTATCTGTAAATTGTAGATAATATGTTCAAAAGTGCTAGGGCCATCACCGTGTTAACAAACTTGAAAACTGCTATCTGGAAATGATTTGGAAAGTAAAAGAATTTGGGAATTTATTATATCAGGCGATAAAGACAGTGTAGAGAATTAATTGATATCGAAGAAAAATAAGCAACACAATCTAATTCTTTACAAGCCCATTAATTAAAATGTTCTGGAGACAAACTTTTTCAGAATTTTATTGACTTAAGACAGTTCATTGAACATTCACATCAAAACCAATAACAATAAGCCCATGCCAGCCAGAATTACCTGATTAAATTGGAATAATGCTGCAGTGTTAGGGATAATAACAACATAATTCATTTCAATACCTTTCCAGGTTTTAAAATTAGTATATACTCTTTATTTCCTTTCTGCCCATTTAATATCAAATAATAGGGCTAGAGTCATATAGCATCAAAATAGATTCTTCAATCCCATTCATCTGTGCCAACCACACATCTCAATCTGACATAGTCCCATTTGCCACCATTTGGCTCATATCCTTCTCAACCCTTCCTATTCGTATACCCATTCAAATGTGTTTTAAATGTTGTAATTATACACACTTCTAATGCTTCCTCTGGCAGCTTGTTCCATTCATGCACCACCCTTCATGTGAAAAGGTTACCCTTCAGGTCCCTTTCATATCCTTCCCTTCTCACCTTAAACAATGCACTCGAGTTTTGGACTCCCGCACCTTCAGAAAAAGGCCTTGGCTATTCATCCTATCCATGCCCCTCATGATTTTATAAACCTCTATAAGGTCACTGCTCAGCCTCTGATGGTCCAGGGAAGAAGGCCTCCACCTATTCAGACTCTCTCTATAACTCAATCCCTTCAACCTTGGCAACATCCTTGTAAATCCTTTCTGCACCCTCTCAAGTTTAACAACATCCCTTCTATGGAAGGTCAATCAGAATTGTATGCAGTATTCTAAAAGTGGCCTCACCAATGTCCGAGATAACAAAGTGTGAAGCTGGATGAACACAGCAGGCCAAGCAACATCTCAGTAGCACAGCTGCTTGGCCTGCTGTATTCATCCAGCTTCACACTTTGTCATCTCCGATCTCACCAATGTCCATGCAGCTGCAACATGACATCAAAGCAGAATAAGTTAGATTTTGAAGCCTCACCTGATGCACATGAATCAATGGTGCAGCAAGTTGGTAGGAGGAATGACCATCTGTTTCATTATAAAGTTAAAAAAGGAAATTCACATCCAAGAAAAGCCAAAATCATACTTAAATATGAAATTTAAGTTTGATGCCAAATTACCAAAAGAAGTGAAATACTGCTGCAAATAAACATTGGAACAAATTGAAAATGACCGCATGATTGATCACATCAAAGAATGACCATGGTGTACAAGGATGTGGCCCAGAACTTCATTAAGTATCAATTACAAACGTCACTGTGGCTACTGCAGTCTTTCCAGCCTACCACTGGTTACCTGCAACAGTGGCCTGAGATAGACAGCATTACCGTTTAAAATATAAATCATGGTCCAATCATGGTACTTTATATCATTTTGAAACAGTACAGAAAAGAATAGGTATTGCTCGTACTTCACACTGTTAGTTGATGCAGCCAAAAAGGAACAGACATATCGATTTCTAATTATTTTAGTGGATTTGAACAAAGTAGGAATTCTACTCCAAGGTCAACAAAACCATCCTCACCCCTTGGCATACAAGGTCATTCCACCAAAAATTATCCCATAGCATTTTCATTACCCTCACTTCATGAACTATCACCCTGGGAGCAGGTTTCCTTGTTTGCTGATTGCCGAGGGTCCTAATTGCCAGCTCTCAGCCAGTTAAAATTGTTGAAACAGTTGCAATGCTGATTTTACATCTTGTTTGAATTTACTTTGTAGTTAAGTCGAGTATTTAAGGACGGTTTAGGGATCTTGGCTTTTTGCAATGTTTGTCAATGACTTAGATGAGGGAAGTGAAAATGTGGTGGCTGGATTTGTAGGTGACACAATTGTGTTATGCCTCATGGTCAGTATGTCAGTACATTTTCTGCTGTATCACTGTATCATGACATGTGACCTGAGGATGTGAAGGTCTCAGATGCCATTTAAGTTGGAGTCATTTGAAGATGACATGAGTCGGAGACTACTAGAGTTATACTGCACAGAAACATACCATTCAGTCCAACTTGTCCATGCTGACCAGATATCCGAAAATTGTCTAGTTCCATTTGCCAGGATTTGACCCGTATCCCTTTACACCCATCCCATGTACCCATCCAGAAGCCTTTTAAATGTTGTTCTTGTACCAGCTTCCACCACTTACTCTGGCAGGTCTTTCCATACATCCACACCCTCTGTGTGAAAAAGTTGCCCATTAAGTCTCTTTTAAATCTTTCCCTTCTTACTTTAAACGTGTAACTTCTAGCTTTGGACTCCCCTACCCTGGGAAAAAAATCCTTCGTTATTCGCCTTATCTATGCCCCTCATGATTTCATAAATCTCTACAACATCAGCCAACAGCCTCTGACGCTCCAGGGAAAATAGCCCCAGCCCATTCAGCCTCTCCGTATAGTTCAAACCCTCCAACCCTGTCAATATCCTTGTAAATCTTTTCTGAATGCCTTAAAGTTTCACAACATCTTCCTAATAGCAGGGAGATGATAACTGAATGTAATATTACAAAAGTAGCCTAAATAATGTCCTGTACAGCTGCAACATGACATCTCAACTCCTGTGCTCATTATACTGACCTAAAAAGGCAAGCCTGCCAAAAGCCTCTGCATTACCCTATTTACCTGTGACTCCACCTTCAAGGGACTATGAACCTGTATCCCAAGGTCTCTTTGTTTATTAACGTTCCCCAGAATTCTACTACTACGTGTATAAGTCCTGCCCTGATTTGCCTTACCAAAATGCAACACCTTATATTTATCTAAATTAGACTCCATCTGCCACTTTTTAGCCCACTCGATCAAGGTTCTGTTGTATAAGACATAAGACTATAAGACACAGGAGCATACATTAGGCCATTTGGCACATGGAGTCTGCTCTGACATCCAATCATGATAAGTGTCTCCTGCTTTCTCGCTGTAGCCCTTGATCCCCTTGACAATCAAGAACCTATCTACTTCTGTCTTAAAAGTACTCAATGACCTGGCCTCCACAGCTTTGTGTAGCTTTGAATTCCACAGATTCACCACTCTCTGGCTGAGGACATTTCTCCTTAACTCTAAGGCTGTGTCCTCAGGTTCTGATCTCTCCTACCAATGGAAACATCATCCCAATGTCCATTCAGTCCAGGCCTCTGTACATTGCTGTTCCGACTGTCTTTCCTGCTAGACCCCTTTCCTATTCAATTCTGGTCAGATTCTCCCTCACGTCTCTGTAGTAGCCTTTATTCAACTGTAATACCATTACATCTGATTCCACCTTCTCCCTCTCGAATTCCATAGGAAATTCTATCATATTATGATCACTGCCTCCTAAAGGTTCCTTCACCTTAAGCTCCCTTATCAAGTCTGCCTCTTTGCACAACACTAAATCCATGTTCCCCATGGGTTCCACTACAAGCTGCTCCAAAAAGCCTTCTTGTAGACATTCCACAAATTCCTTTTCATGCGATCCACTACCAATCGGATTTTCCCAGTCGATCTGCATATTGAAATCCCCCATGATCACTGTAACCTTGACTTTCTTAAAACTTTCTGTCTCTGAATGTACCTGTGTCAGGACAAAAAATGTAGGCAAGACTAGGAAAGAGGACCTGTTTGGGGATTATCAGGAAGTAGGAACCAGATTAAAGAACAGGTCATCAAGAATTATAATTCCAGATTACTGCCCAAGCCATGTGCAAATTGGAACAGGGATGCAAGAATAAGGGAAGTAAACACATGGCTGAAAGAGTGGTGTGGGAAAGAGGAATTCCTTTTCAAATCCGACTAATGTTTGGAGGCCTGTACATAACTCTCATTATGGTTTTTTCACCTTTGCTGTTTCTGAACTCTATCCACCCAGATTCTACATCAACTGACCCTATCTCATTCCTTGCTATTGATTTAATTTAGTTTCCTACTAACAAGGCAACCTCACCCCCTCTGCCCACCTGCCTGTCATTTTGGTTGGATGTATATCCTTGGATATTCGGCTCCCAATCTTGGTCCCCTTGTAGCCACGTCTTGGTGATACCCACCACGTCATACCTGCCAATTTCAATCTTTGCTACGAGCTCATTTGCCTTCTTTCATATACCACATGCATTCAGATATTACACCTTCAGTCCTGTATTGACTGTCCCTCTTCTCATTGCCATCCCTTCATCCAGTGTGCTTGAAGTTTGATTCCGAACCCTTTCCAAACATTCTATCCTAGTTTGTGTGCTGGAGATTTTAACAACTTCTCCTGGATTCTCCTTTTCCCTCATTTTTTCATATTATTCTGCGCCGTTGAATCCAACCCTTTCCTGCTGGCTATTATACTCCTTGGAGTTTTACCCTTCCCTTCCCCCAACTTTTTAGTTTAGCTTTCTGAGGAAGGGTCACCAGACCTGAAATGTTAACTCTGTTTTCTCCTCCGCAGATGCTGCCAGACCTGCTGAGCTTTTCCAGCACTTTGTTTTTGTTTCTAGTTTACTGTCCTGTGACCATCTTATTTACCCATTTCGCTAGAACATTGGTTCCAATGGCACCGATCCCTCCTGTTTCAATACGGATGCCAGTGCCCCAAGAAAAGGAATCCCTCTTTCCCATACCACTCTTTTAGCCATGTCTTTACTTCCCTTATTCTTGCGTCCCTGTGCCAGTTTGCACATGGCTTGGGCAGTAACCTGGAGATTATAACTCTTGAGGACCTGTTCTTTAATTTGGTTCATAGTTCCAGATAATCCTCAAACAGATCCTCTTTCCTAGTCTTGCCTATGTTTTTTGTCCTGACACAGGCCACAACAAATGGATCCTCCCTCTCCCTCTCCAATACCTTTTCAAGCTGGTCAGAGATGTCACTCACCCTGGCACTGGGCTGGCGACAAACCATGCAGCATTCTCTAGCCTGTTTACAAAGGATGCTATGTATTCCCCTAATGATTTTTTGCTTCCCCACCACCACCCCCCCCCAACCCTTGAATGGTTTCCAGTGCCATGGTGTTGTAGTCAGCAAGTTCATCCTCGCTGCAGCCCTTTTCCTCATCCTCACAGAGAGCGAGTACCTTGTACCTGTTGGACAAGGTCAAGAGCTGAAGCTCCTCTGTTCCTGACTGCAGGATCCATGTACCTGCCTCACTTACAGTCACACCCTGCTGTCCCTGGCCACTGACTGAATTTGTGGTACATAATCTACCAGGTGGACTGCCTCCTAAAACAGAGCGTTCAGGTAGCTCTCCCATTCCCCATTGTGCTTCAATGTCCAAAACTCGGACTCCAGCTCATTAATTCTGAGCTGAAGTTCCTCCAGCAACCAACACTTACTGCTGATGTAGTCACTGCAGTTTGTAATGGTATCAGCCAGCTCTCACATCATCCAGGTACAACACATTACCTGCGCAGTCATTTTAATTTAGATTTATTCATTTGATTCAGATTTATTTATTTGTCACATGTACTAAGAATAGGAAAGTGTACTAAGAATAGGAAAGTGCACAAAGTCACCATTCACTGGTACCTATTTTGTTACAAAACTAGAATTAAAAGATGTTAACAGAGCCAAAAGGAAAGCAAGAAAAAAAGGAAAGTCCAGATCTCAGAGTCCCAAGTCCCATCCCCACTATGGTGCAGGCGCTGCTCCAATCACGAAGGCACCACCGCTGATGCCACGCTCTCACTGCCATCACTGCCTCACCGGCCCCGCTCTCACCGCCCACTCACCCCTCACCGGCCCCGCTCTCACCACCGACTGACCCCCTCACTGGCCCCGCTCCCGCCCCGCTCTCACCGCCCACACACCCCTCACCGGCCCCGCTCTCACCACCGACTGACCCCCTCACTGGCCCCGCTCCCGCCCCGCTCTCACCGCCCACACACCCCTCACCGGCCCCGCTCTCACCACCGACTGACCCCCTCACTGGCCCCGCTCCCGCCCCGCTCTCACCGCCCACACACCCCTCACCGGCCCCGCTCTCACCACCGACTGACCCCCTCACTGGCCCCGCTCCCGCCCCGCTCTCACCGCCCACACACCCCTCACCGGCCCCGCTCTCACCACCGACTGACCCCCTCACTGGCCCCGCTCCCGCCCTGCTCTCACCGCCCACTCACCCCTCACCGGCCCTGCTCTCACCGCCTACGGCCCTCTCACCGGCCCTGCCCTCACCATCCACTGCCCTCTCACCGGCCCCGCTGTCACTATCCACTGACCCCACACCGGCCCCGCTCTTACCATCCACTGCCCTCTCACCGCCCCCTCCCCAGCCCCGCTGTCACTGCCGACTGCGTCACCTCCACTACCTGCTCCCCAGCCCCGCTCTCACTGCCGACAATGTCACCTCCCCTGCCCCTCTCGTTGCTGACTGCTGCAGCCTCTTGCCAGGTGTGATCTGTAAGTCATCTCTACTTAGTTAACAAATTTATTAGTTAGTTAATCTCTGGTTAGTTAATTAGTTATTAATTAGTTGTGCAGAGTTTTTTTTCAAGTCTAGGACAGATTTCCTATCGACATATCAGTTCACAGCCCTCTTGTGACTTCATGGTGATCCGTTTGATTTCAGTTACTCCAAGCGCTCGTCCATGGAAACAAGGCCATGAACCCCTGAGGTACGTTAGATTTACACAACCATGCTCGGGGTGCTCCTCCCTCTGACTCTGCTACCTGGAAATGACTCCAAGTTAACCTTCTTTGTTGTCCACCACATCTCCAATTTTCGAGTCATCTGCAAACTTACTAACAATACCTCCTACATTCAAATCCAAACCATTCATATAAACGATGAAAAGCAGTGGACCCAGCATTGATCTTTATGGCGCACTGCTGGTCACTGACCTCCAGGCCAAAAGACAACCCTCCACTATCACCCTCAGTTTCCTACCTTCAAGTCACTTTTGTATCCAAATGGCTAGCTCTCCCTGCACTCCATGTGATCTAACCTTACTAACCTGTCTCCCATGTGGAACCTTGTTGAATGCCTTGCTGAAGTTCACATTCACAACATCCACTGCTTTACCTTCATTAATCTTCTTTGTCACTCCGTCAAAAAACTCAATCAAGTTAGTGGCACACAATTTCCCACACACAAAGCCATGACTATCCTTAATCTGTCCTTGCCTTTCCAAATACATGTAAATCCTATCTCTCAGGATTCCCTCCAATAACTGATGTCACTCTCACCAGTCTATAGTTCCTTGGCTTTTCCATGCCAACTTTCTTAAATAATGGCACCACATTAGCCAACTTCTAGTCTTCCAGCACCTCACTCTTGGCTATTGATGATACAAATACCTCAGCCTGGGGCCTAGAAATTGCTTCCCTAACTTCCCATAAAGCATCTTTGTGTCTTTTAAGATACCAAGCGCCTCCTCCTCTGTAAAATGGACATGTTTCAAAATATTACTATTGATTTCTCCAAGTTCTGAAGTTTTCAAATCCTTCTTCATAATAAATACCAATGCAAAATATTTAGCATCTTACCCATCTCCTGCAGTTCCACACATAGATGGCCTCATTGATCTTTAAGGGGCCATATTCTCTCTCCAGTTTCTCTTTTGCCATTAATATATTTGTAGAATCTCTATGGATTCCCCTTAACCCTAATTGCCAATGGTGTCTCATGTCTTCTTTTAAGATTGAAAATTAGCTGCTCTGAGTAACTAAATAGTCTAATATATATGTAAACCTAATAATTACGTATAATAGCCAGTTGTTAAAAACATCTGCTGGATTTTTCAGAATCATGTTATTCAGGACTAGTTTCTAACGAGTACCAACCTCAATACCACATCAAATCAAGAATCCTTGCTGGAGTCACAACCCATATTATATCTAATGGTGGTGGCAGTTTATGAAAGACTCTAATTCTTGATGGCAGGTAGTTGGAAAGCTAAGTGATAGTGAACTGAACAAGAAATCTTGTTCATTAAATAACTCAGACAATCATCAACTTCAGTTCTGTGAGTATAGATGACCATACAGTTCTATGGATAGCTATTGACCAGCTGGGAGATAGATTTTAAACAGCAAAAATAATTTTAAGCTCCTTCAAGATAAATGAAACTTCCATGCATCCCTTTCCCTCAAAATAAAATCCCAAAGTTGCAATACAACCAAACTAAATTCTTCAGGCCTCTGTTAAAGAGTTGGTCTCTCTCTCCCTCTACAAAAATCCCCTGAGTGCCTCAAGTTCCAATTTCAAATAAAATGTCACAAAATTGACCCTAACAATAGACAGAAAGCTGCACAGCTCTCTTAAAAGAAAATGCAGCTTTTAAAACAGAAAGAAGCAGTTTTCTTTATTAACAAGCCTTAACTGTGTCTTGAGGTTGGTCAATTTCACAATTTTACACATAATGCCATGCATCTTACAACTATTTGTTTGTCGCCCAATATTTTACCCATCAATCGAATGTACAAACAAGGAGCTAGGAGTAAGCCAGAGATAATGGGAACTGCAGATGCTGGAGAATTCCAAGATAATAAAATGTGAGGCTGGATGAACACAGCAGGCCAAGCAGCATCTCAGGAGCACAAAAGCTGATGTTTCGGGCCTAGACCCTTCATCAGAGAGGGGGATGGGGAGAGGGAACTGGAATAAATAGGGAGAGAGGGGAAGGCGGACCAAAGATGGAGAGTAAAGAAGATAGGTGGAGAGAGTATAGGTGGGGAGGTAGGGAGGGGATAGGTCAGTCCAGGGAAGATGGACAGGTCAAGGAGGTGGGATGAGGTTAGTAGGTAGATGGAGGTGCGGCTTGGGGTGGGAGGAAGGGATGGGTGAGAGGAAGAACAGGTTAGGGAGGCAGAGACAGGTTGGACTGGTTTTGGGATGCAGTGGGTGGGGTGGAAGAGCTGGGCTGGTTGTGTGGTGCAGTGGGGGGAGGGGATGAACTGGTCTGGTTTAGGGATGCAGTAGGGGAAGGGGAGATGTTGAAACTGGTGAAGTCCACATTGATACCATTAGGCTGCAGGGTTACCAGGCGGAATATGAGTTGCTGTTCCTGCAACCTTCGGGTGGCATCATTGTGGCAGTGCAGGAGGCCCATGATGGACATGTCATCTAGAGAATGGGAGGGGGAGTGGAAATGGTTTGCGACTGGGAGGTGCAGTTGTTTGTTGCGAACTGAGCGGAGGTGTTCTGCAAAGCGGTCTCCAAGCCTCCGCTTGGTTTCCCCAATGTAGAGGAAGCCACACCCGGGTACAGTGGATGCAGTATACCACATTGGCAGATGTGCAGGTGAACCTCTGCTTAATGTGGAATGTCATCTTGGGGCCTGGGATAGGGGTGAGGGAGGAGGTGTGGGGACAAGTGTAGCATTTCCTGCGGTTGCAGGGGAAGGTGCCGGGTGTGGTGGGGTTGGAGGGCAGTGTGGAGCGAACAAGGGAGTCACGGAGAGAGTGTTCTCTCCGGAAAGCAGACAGGGGTGGGGATGGAAAAATGTCTTGGGTGGTGGGGTCGGATTGTAAATGACGAAAGTGTCGGAGGATGATGAGTTGTATCCGGAGGTTGAGAGACCACTCTCTCCGTGACTCCCTTGTTCGCTCCACACTGCCCTCCAACCCCACCACACCCGGCACCTTCCCCTGCAACCGCAGGAAATGCTACACTTGCCCCCACACCTCCTCCCTCACCCCTATCCCAGGCCCCAAGATGACATTCCACATTAAGCAGAGGTTCACCTGCACATCTGCCAATGTGGTATACTGCATCCACTGTACCCGGTGCGGCTTGCTCTACATTGGGGAAACCAAGCAGAGGCTTGGAGACCGCTTTGCAGAACACCTCCATTCAGTTCGCAACAAATAACTGCACCTCCCAGTCGCAAACCATTTCCACTCCCCCTCCCATTCTCTAGATGACATGTCCATCATGGGCCTCCTGCAGTGCCACAATGATGCCACCCGAAGGTTGCAGGAACAGCAACTCATATTCCGCCTGGGAACCCTGCAGCCTAATGGTATCAATGTGGACTTCACCAGTTTCAAAATCTCCCCTTCCCCAACTGCATCCCTAAACCAGCCCAGTTCGTCCCCTCCCCCCACTGCACCACACAACCAGCCCAGCTCTTTCACCCCACCCACTGCATCCCAAAACCAGTCCAACCTGTCTCTGCCTCCCTAACCTGTTCTTCCTCTCACCCATCCCTTCCTCCCACCCCAAGCCGCACCTCCATCTACCTACTAACCTCATCCCACCTCATTGACCTGTCCATCTTCCCTGGACTAACCTATCCCCTCCCTACCTCCCTTCCTATACTCTCTCCACCTATCTTCTTTACTCTCCATCTTCGGTCCGCCTCCCCCTCTCTCCCTATTTATTCCAGTTCCCTCTCCCCATCCCCCTCTCTGATGAAGGGTCTAGGCCCGAAACGTCAGCTTTTGTGCTCCTGAGATGCTGCTTGGCCTGCTGTGTTCATCCAGCCTCACATTTTATTAGCTAGGAGTAAGCCACTTAGCTCTTGGAGCTTGCTCCGCTATTCAATAAGATCATGCCTAATTTTAACCTCAACTCTACATTCCTGCACATTCCCAAACATCTTTCATCCCTTTGGGAATCAAAAGTTCATCCACCTCTGCCTTAAAATATTTAAAAGATTTTGCATCCACTAACTTTTGTGGAACAGAGTTCCAAAGATTCATAATCCTCTAAGAGAAAAAAATGTTTCCTCAACCATCTTTTCAGAAGGCGCACACAGCTCTCCCCCACCGCCTTCCAATTCACAGTTTTTATAGGTTTTTTTCAGGCTATGTTCTCCCACATGAGGAACATGCTTTCAACGTCCACCTGGTGAAATCCCCTCAGGATCTTATGTGTTTCAACAAAGTCACCTCTGACTGTTCTAAGCTCTGGAAGATATGGGCTTAACCTGACTAGCTTTTCCACAGGAGCCATCTGTTTATTCTAAAAATTAGTCTAGTAAACTAGTCAGGTGTGTGTGGGTTATGGGGGGATGGGTCTGGGTGGGATGCTCCAAGGGGCGGTGTTGACTTGTTGGGCCGAAGGGCCTGTTTCCACACTGTAGGGAATCTAATCTAATCTAAACCTTTCCTGAACTTCTTCTATTGACACAACTATCCTTTTGTAAGTGTGGTGACGGGTTCTGAACACAGTACTTAAGATGCGGTCTCACCAATGCCTTGTATAACTGAAGCATAACCTCCAAAGTCTTACATTCAACTCCAGTTGCAATAGGCATGACGTCCTAGTAACCTTCCTGATTACTTGCTGTACCTGCATACTAAGGTTCTGTGACTTAAGCATCGAACACCCAGATTTCTCTGTATCTCAGAGCTCTGCATCCTCTGACCACCTTTGTTCTTTCTGCCAAAATGAACAATTTTGCACTTGCCCACATCCACTCCATTTGCCAGATCTTTGCTCACTCACTTAAGCTATCTGTAATCCTTTGTAGGCTCCTTATACCCTCTTCACAAGTCAATTTCTTATCCATGTTTGTGTCATCAGCAAAATTAGCTAGCATACCTTCGATCCCTTCATCGAAACCATTTTGATGCACTCTAATAAGTTGCCCTTGGGAAGATGGTAGTGAGTTGCCTTCTTGAATCTCTGCAGGGATGGCATGGTGACTCAATGGTTAGCTCCACAGCTCCACAGCAGCAGGGACCTGAGTTCAATTCTAGCCTCAGAGACTGCCTGTGTAGAGTTTGCACATTCTCCCTGTGTCTACGTGGACTTCCTCCAGGCGCACTGGTTTCCTCCCACTGTCCAAAAATGTGCAGGTTAGGTAGATTGGCCATGCTAAATTGCCCATAATGTCCAAGGATGTACAGGCTAGGTGGGTTAGCCATGGGAAATGAAGCATTACAGGGATAAGGTGGGTTGCTCTTTGGAGGGATCCTATGATGATTCTATAAATCCATTGAACAATGCTATTAGGAAGGGAATTTCTGGATTTTGACCAAGTAACACTGAAGGAGCGGTGATATATTTCTGACGTAGAATGGTGAGTGGCTTGGAGTGGAATCTGCAGGTGGGTAGTGCTCACAAATATTTACTGCCTTTGTCCTTCTCGATGGTTGTCAACATGGGTTTAGGAGATACTACCTAAGACATCTTGATGAATTTCTACAGTACATCTTGTAGATGGTAAACACTTCTGCTACTGGTGGAGAGAATGAATATTTGTAGATGTATTATCAATCAAGTGGACTATTTTGTCCTGGATGGTATTAAGCTTTTTTAGAGTTTTATCTGCTTGAGCGATGTTGACATTTATCGCTCACCCCTACTTGCCCTTGAGAAGGTAATGTTGAACTGCCTTCTTGAACGGCTGTAGTCCCTGTGCTGCAAGTACATCTGAACACCATGAAGGAGGGAATTCCAGGGTTTTGACCAAGTGACGTTGAATGAATGATGTTACATTTCCAAGTCAGGATGGTGAGTGGCTTGGAGAGGAACTTACAGATGATTGTATTCCCATGTATCTGCTTCTTTTGTCCTTTGAGATGGTCGTGATGTTGAATTTGGATTAGAAAGTACTGTTTAAGATGCTTTGGTGAGTTTCTTCAGTGTATCTTACAGATGGTACACACTGCTGTGACTGAGTGTCAGTGGTGGAAGGGAGTGTAGTTACTGGATCTTCACTCATTTAGCAATTGGAGAAGTATTATGCGATATTCCTGACTCTGCCTTATGGATGGTGGACAGGCTTCTGGGAGGCAGAAGATGAGTTACTCACTGCAGGATTCCTAACTTCTGACTTCTGTTGTAGCCACAGCATTTATATGGCTAGTCAGCTCACTTTCTGGTCAATGGTGACCCCAAGAATGTTGATTCTGGAGTATTTAATGATTTTAATGCCATTGGATGTCAAAGGGTGATGCTTAGATTTTATTTATTTCGATAGGACTATTGACTAGCACTTGTATGAAGCAAATGTTACTTGCCACCAGACAGTCCAAGCCTGGATAATTGCCTTGATCTTACTATATTTGGCAAATAAAATGCATCAGTAACTGAGGAGTCAAAAAACATCCCCACTTCTGACTTTATGGTGGAAGGGAGATGATTGATGAAGCAGCTGAAGATGGTTGGGCCTGGGAAACTATTCTGAGGAACTCCTGCAGAGACGACCTGGAGCTGGGAAGACTGACTTCCAACAACCACAACCACCTTCCTTTGCACCAGCAAAGATTCCGATTTAATTTTTCCACCTGATTCATTTTTAAGCCTGATTTTCTTGGGTTATTTGATGTCAAAAACAGTCAAATGCGATGTTGATGTCGAGGACAATCACTCTCAGCTCCCCCCATGGAATTCAGCCGTGTTTGAACCAAGATCATAATGAGGTCAACGTCAGAAGTCACATGACACCAAAGAGGCATAGCGCTCTGCAGTCTGGAAACTCACCATTCAGTCCAAATTGTCCATACTGACCAGATATCCTAAATTAATCTAAACCAATTTGCCAGCATTTGGCCCATATCCCTCTAAACCTTCCTATTCATGTGCCCATCCAGATGCCTTTTAAATGTTGTAATTGTAACAGCCTCTACAACTTCCTCTGACAGCTCATTCCTTACACATATAACCTTCTGTGTGAAAATGTTGCCCCTTAGGTTCCTTTTAAATCTTTCCCCTTTCATGTTAAACAATACCATCTAGTTTTGGATTCCCCTATCTTGGAGAAAAGACCTTGGCTATTCATCCTATCCATGCCCCTAATGATTTTATAAACCTCTATAAGGTCACCCTGCAGCCTCCAATGCCCCAGGAAAAATAAGCCCAACCTATTCAGCCTCTCTTTATAGCACAAACCCTCCAAACACTGGCAACATCCTTGTAAATCTTTTCTGAACTCTTTCAAGTTTCACAACATGCTTCTTATTGCAGGGAGACCAGAATTGCATTCAGTGTTCTAAAAGTGACCTAATGACCCAGCACTAATCCTTGTAGCACATCGCTGGTCACAGACTTCCAGTCTGAAAAGCAACCCTCCACCACCACCTTCTGCCTCCTAGCGTTGAACCAGTTCTGTATCTACCTGACTTCAGTACATGGAGGTGCTGGTGTTGGACTGGGGGGAGCAAAGTCAGAAGTCACATGACACCAGGTTATATCCCAATACATTTAGGGGCGGCAATAGCCTCGTGGTATTATCACTGAACTGTAAATCCAGAGACCCAGATAATATTCTGGGGACCCTGAATCCTGCTATGGCAGATGGTGGATTTTGAATTTAATAAATATCAGGAACTAAGAATCTAATAATGACTTTGAATCCATTGCTGATTGGTGGAAAAACCCATCTGGTTTGCTCATGTTCTTTCGGGAAAGAAACTGCCATTCTTACCTGATCTGCCCTACATGTAATTCTAGACCCACAGCAATGTCATTGGCTCTTAACTGTCCTCTAGGGGTGGGCAATAAATGCTACCTGGCCAGCCACACCCTCATATTGTGAATGAATAAAGCAAAAGAATGGTTTATTTGAAATCACCAGCTTTCCGAGTGTGGCTCCTTATTCAGGTGAGATGAAGAGAAGCACACAGGCATGGAACCTCCAGGGTGAGAGATAATGGCAAGTCTTGTGATTTCAAATAAACTTGTTTGTCTATAACTTGGTGTCGTGTGACTTCTGACTTTGTCCAGCCCAGTCCAATACCAGCAACTACACGTAATGAGGTCAGGTGCAGAGTGACACTGGTGGAAGTCAAACTGGGCATCACTGAACTGTGCTCCTAAGATGCTGCTTGGCCTGCTGTGTTCATCCAGCTCCACACTTTGTTATCTTGGATTCTACAGCATCTGCAGTTCCCATTATCACATCACTGAACTGTTTATTGCTAAGCAAAGAATACTTAATAGCACTGTTGATGAAGTCTTCCATCAGTTCCCTGATAATCAAGTGTAAATTGGTGGAGTGGTATTTCACTAGTTTGGACTTACCCTCCTCCTCCCCACTTACGTCCACTTAGTCATGGGATAGAATATCTTTACCTTTGGAGAGACATAGACAATGTTAACAGCCTGGACTGGTTTCCTAATGTGACTATATCTATCTCATGACGATAAGATATGGAAGATGTTGTCTCATTTACTAAAATACGTTTGGAGATGACTTGATGTCATTGTGTCATGCAATTGAATTTGGCAAACTGTTTCAGAGTAAGGCAGAAATTGAGCATTTGCAGGAGGGTCCCCAGACATCGAAATTTTGTGAGAGGAGATTGAGTGGTAAGAATGTAAAAGAAGACTGTCTTGACGATAAAGAATATGCTTTATTCAGAGTGCTTGGTTTTTCCTTGTAAAATCACTGTGGTTCTTCCAACACAATACAATAGTTCTTGGAACATTGTATACAGTTCAGATTGTTTTTCTCATGTACTTTTCATATAGTCAATGTTGTATTATTGGTTTCTAGACCAGACAAGCCCTTAGGACAACTGGGTGATAAGATGACTGGAGATGTTCCCATGCAGTTTGAGAGCAAGTCTGTGATAAAGTAGCAATGTAGATAGATAGTGTTGCTATGAAACCTCAACTATCTGATTCAAAAAATAATTTGATCTTGCTCTGTAATACAGCAGGCCAGGAAGCATCAGAGGAACAGAAAAGCTGACGTTTTGGGTTGTGACTCTTCTTCAGAAATGTTTTGAAAGATGTTACAGCACATAAACTGGGGATTGAAATCGATAGCTGGATGTCCTGCTCAACTGCTACCCCAGTATAAAGAGAGAAATTCAGCCCCAGATTTACAGAATGACGCATCTCCTAGTGGCAATCACTTGCTCTAGTACAATAAATATAAATCAATACAAGCAAAAGAAAATGCTTTCAATAATAATAAAAAGTGCTCCTTGAACAAACGTAGATGGAGTAGGACTGCATCTGAACCTGTCAGTTTATATGGGCCATTTAAAATTTTTCTACAATATATTGTATGAATTGTCAAGCTTTTAGTGAAAAAGTAATTAATGTTAGATCTGCGGTTTGCAAGGTTGCAAGACTATGAATAGAAAATCAATTTAAATCTAATTTTTATGAGAAAGAATTATTGATTCTATAATATATTCATGTTCACAGTGATGGCTTTGGTGTTAATGTTTGAAAAGCATGTTCAGTCACCAGGTGAATAAACTGCACTTTGCTAATAACGCCTACTTGATGCAATAAAAATAGCACATGCTGGAACCGTATGGAAGGTCAAACCAGAAAAGGTAGATTAATAATTTGGTTATGTGTGCTATTTCTGAAGAAGCATCATGCTCTAAACACTAACCTTTCTGAAACAGAAACAATAATTTCTGGCTAAACTCTGCAGGTCTATGAGAAGAAAGCAGAGTCAACGCGTTTGAGTCCAGTGACTCTTCACCAGAACTCAATCTTCCTTTCTGTTTCATTGCTACAAAATGCAACATTGCCCATTTTTGTTTTGCATTTCAAGGTTTTTCATTTCTTTTCTCTATTTCTATTATAGATGCCTGGTTCAATTTTTAACGACCTCCAATCTTCTTAATGGTGCTGTGTGGGGCCATATGGATAAAGAATAATCCAGAAATTGGAAGTGCTTGAACCTATTGTTGTAACTACAGAAATGACATGGGCCAGATTCCTAATTTTCATGATTGCAAAGCGCATTGTCAAATAATTGTGATGGACTACAGTTTACAATGCTACTTAAATAAAAATTGTACTGAGATGAATTATAAAATAATTCAATATTTTTAAAAATGTATAATTCGTGTGGTGTAATTTCATCTCCCTACAGGAACATGGGATAATTAAGTGACAACCAATTCTCACTGGTCTCAATACATGTGGACAAAGAAAGACACATGCGACTGGGACAGCTCATCTATAATAGCACGGGCCAGATAGAGACATCCCAGGAATTCCTGGAGCCTGGAACTCCAGCAACAAACACATTGAACTAGACCTGAGAGACAAATCACTTAATAACAAAAGGAGAAGAGACACCAACCTCTCCAGCAAACTAAGGCAGATAAATAACAAGCTGGACATGACGTCAGTGCTTCGCTGGAGGTACACTGACAATATTACCTAGCAGGGTGACAAAATGTCTGCAATCAAGAATAGCACTTTTGCAGAAGAGTTTGCCTGCAATATTCTCCCTCTTTTCACCAATGCAGAATCCAAGCTTGGTAAGATTTAGAATTACTTCTGGTTTTCTTGAAAACGTAACTGAGCCACCAGTTCTGTTCCTCTGCTACTCAGTCTGAAGCTGAACCAGACGATTCATGACCATGGTATCCCATTTGACCGTGAGCACATGTTCTAACCTCACTTCATTCACCACTAAGATTGCCTACTTTCATCTCCATAACATCAGTTGTCTTAGAATTAGATGGGTTTAGTTGGATTAGATGGGTGGACAATGAGTCTTTTTCCGAGGATGATGACGTCAGCTTGTACGTGGGGGCATAGCTATAAATTGAGGGGTGATAGATTTAAGACAGATGACAGAGGCAGGTTCTTTACTCAGGTAGTGGTAAGGACGTGGAATGCCCTGCCTACTAATGTAGTTAACTCAGCCACATTAGGGGCATTTAAACAGTCCTTCCATAAGCATATGGATGATGATGGGATGGTGTAGGGGGATGGGCTTAGATAGTTCACAGGTCAGCGCAACATCGAGGGCCGAAGGGCCTGTTCTGCGCTGTATTGTTCTATATTTTGATTGACATATCCATGAATCAGTATTCTTCAGTATGGTTGAATCAAGGCTCTACTGGAACATTGGCCTGAGTCACAGTTAGTAATGGAACACAAATCCTCAACTGAGGATGGTTGGGATTATTGCACAACTCCAAGGAACTCTTGGCATTCAGAAAATCGGCCTCCAACAACCACAACCTTTTCCTTTGTCATAGGTCTCATTTCAACCAGATTGTTTTCGACCTGATTCCCACTCACCTCAGTTTTATTAGGCTTGTAGTCAAAAGCTGCTTAGATGTCTCGGGTAATTACTCTTACATCCTGAGTTTACTTCTTTTATCTGTGCTTGGACAAAGGTTAGAATAAGACCAGAACTGAGTGGCCCCGACAGAGCTCAAACTGTGTCAGTGAGCAGGTTTGACCCGTGTTAAGGGATCTGTGAGACTGTAATGCAAAATGCACTAAAAAATGAAGAATATGACAGAAATTACATTTTTTAAAAAAAGTTGCTGGCATTTCTCAGATGTAAGGACCATATTTTATCTTCTCTCTATTGATCATCATTGATCATCTCTAATCATCAGTGATTTATAGTGGGGAAAAAGTAACCCTTAATATGGAACATTTAAATTTGTTCTTTTTCACTTCTGGAGCACATTTCAAATGGATACAGAATGTCGCCCACGGTTCTTTTTGGAAACAGAGGCATAAAGTAGTTACCTTAGAAACACGCATTCTGTAACCGTTAAGAACACAGTGTGGAGCTGGAGGAACACAGCGGGCCAGGCAGCATCAGAGGAGCAGGAAAGTTGACGTTTTGGGTCAGGATCCTTCTTCAGAAATGGTTTTGTCATTCTGTAACCATTGATTGTTTCACTCTTTTTGTTACTTTCTAGTGGCTGAAACAACTGATTTGACTGACTAGGCCATATCAGAGGGTAGTTAAGAGTCAAGAGTGGGGAAATTCATATGAATATCCCTTTTACGAATTTATAGGAATACGAAAGGACAAGGTTGAAGCATTTCGGCAATCTTTAACCTGAAGTGCTGAGTTGATATATTATCATGATTTCTTACTGAGGTCTATGCCATTATCGATGCCAATTATCAGACAATTCAGTTCAACCAACATGCTGTCAACGAACAGTTGAGTGCTAATTAGAAACTAAGGTTATGGGCCCAGGGAGTATTTTAATATAGTGTCAAGGATTTGTGATCCATAACTAACTGTGACTCAGGCCAAGACTCCAGTAGAGCACTAATAACGTGGAAAGATTTGCAGAAATGTGAAGTCCATAAAATGTAGGATTAATTCTAACTAACAAATTACCCACCCAATGATTTTACTACTGAACATGGACAGCAGCTGTCACTGGTCATTCTGTCAAAAGCCCCTATCTGTAATCTGCTCAGTGACACAGTTTGGGCTCTGTTGGGACCACTCAGTTCTGGTTTTATTCTAGCCTTTGTCCAAGCACAGATAAAAGAAGTAAACTCAGGATGTAAAATTAATTACCTGAGACATCTAAGCAGCTTTTGACTACAAGTAGGATCAAGGACCCCTAATAAAACTGAGGTGAGTGGGAATCAGGGTGAAAACAATCTGGTTGAAATGAGACCTATCACAAAGAAAAAGGTTGTGGTTGTTGGAGGCCAATCGTCTGAATGCCAAGAGTTCCTTGGGGTTGTGCAATAATCCCAAACATCCTCAGCTGCTTCACTAATGCTCCTCCTGCCATTGTGAACCTGAGCTGGGTTGATGATCGCACAATGTTCAGTTTTATGTGCAGCTGCTGAGTTAATAAAAGAGTCTGTGGAGCCAGACCTGAACCATATTCATCCTTGGACTCATAAGAGGCAGGCCTCATTCCTGTCACACTAGTGCAGGGAATGTCCATTCCCTATAAACATGAGTCTAATCACCATATTTTGACATTCAATTTCCTTTATCATGCTCCATTGATTGCAAAATAATTGACACTGTGGGGTTATCACTGACCTGAAAGTTAAATGCACCAACCAGTCAATTGGACACAAGTGTAAATCAGAGGCTGCAATGTGCAATGATGAGTGTTGAAGATTGTGCATGAGCCTCATTTCTGAAAACAAGAGTCCTAATAGTGTAGTGAGACATTGATATTTTACTGAAGATTTCAGGGTCGAATGGACTCTTAAATCATATATAGAATGATGGAAAGACAAAGTATTGATGGAAGCCGTTTGCTGCACCTTTAGTAGCTAATCAATTACTCCCACGTCCCTGCTCTTTCCCGAATTCACCATAATTTGTTTCCTTTTAAATGCTCATCCAAGCCACTTTTGGAAGTTGGAACTGAATCTGTTTCTATCACCTCCTCAGGCATTATACCACAACAACATGCTGGTACTGTTCTACCTGATATTTTAAAATAATTTTTTCATGATCAAAAAATGTGGGAGTCATAGACACGCAGGAAACACAGAAAATAGGAGCAGAAGTAGGCCATTCGACCATCACTAATTGTCCTTGAAAAGATTGGTTCTTTAGGCCATTTCAGAGTGCAGTTAAAAGATAGAAACGTTGTGGCCTGAAATCACATACAGGGCAAACTAGGGGAGAACAACAGATTGCCTTCCTTAAAAGGTATCAGTGAACTAGGTTTTTTAATAATAATCAATGATCACTATTACTGAGACCAGCATTATAATGCCAAATTAATCCATCAGTTGCTGTTACTACCAGTGCAGTCACATAATCTCTATGCCCACTACCTGAGGCCGTGTAATCCTTCCTAAAAAGTATGGTGCCCGGAATTGATCACAAACACACCCACTGATGATTCACAAATATTTTATAAAAATTTATCATGGCTTTCTTATTTTTCTACTGTTTTATTAATAAAGCCAAGGATATTGTGTGACTTATTTCATAAAACATTCTCTCAATACGTTCTGTGATCATTAAAGATTTTATGGCTACATTTCTGCACTCAGCTTCCTTGAAATATTACCAAATCTTAATGGTAAAAACAGTAAATAATTTCTGATATCCAGTGCAATTTCTGTGGAAAATTAAATTGCTATCTTACAAATTGAGATTTGCTGCCACCTGGTGTATAAAAGCAATATTTTAAATTTCTCTTGAAAAATAAATGCTCCCAAAAATCTGCCAATGCCACTTTTTGTTTTAAGAGATGAACGAAAGTAATGTGGTAATATATAGATTTTCCCCAAATTGATTTCCTTTTCTTTTTGGAAGAATTTATTATTTCTTTTATTTGGACGATTTTTGTTTGTAAAGATAAATCACATAATGAAAATAGGTAAAAGAACATTGAAGTATTCAATTTATTATTGGTGGTCTTAGTAAGACCCGATGTTTCATCAATAATTTGATGGGAATCTTGACATTGACTTGAACCAGCAGATGGAGCCCAGGTTTAGGAGTCCAGTTCCTTCAATGCAGGTAGAATTAAAAACAATCTCCAAAACTGTTAAAGATACCCACGCCATAGCATTTCACAGAAAGGTATAGAACAAACAGCACAAAACTAAACAATTCAGCCCAACCAGCTGCTCAATAAGATCAAAGTCCTTAGTTTTAAGAGCAAGGTATTCGTATGGATAGAATGGTGGAGGGCAGTAGGGGTAAAGGGGTAGTAGGAACTGCCAATGCTGGAGAACCTGAGATAACAAGGTGTAGAGCTGGAGGAACCCAGCAGGCCAAACAGCATCAGAGGAACAGGAAAGCAGACGTTTCAGGTCTGGACCCTTCTTCAGAAATGGGGGAGGGGAAGGGGATTCTGAAATAATTAGAGAAGAGGAAGCGGATGGAAAATGGATAAAGGAGCAGATAGGAGTCGAGGAAACAGACGGGTCAAGGAGGCATAACCCCCTTAACCCCCACGCCCGCCTTCTGCTTACCTGCCTCAGGAATAAAGGGGTCTTTTTCAGGATAGCACGCAGTGACTAGTGGAGTTCTGTAAGGGTCAGTGCTGGAACCACATTATTCATTTTGCATATTAGCAAGCTGGACAAAGGAACTGTGGATATTGTTGCTAAGTTTGCAGATGAGGCAAAGAGAGGAGGAGGGACATGTGAAGTTTAGGAAGCGAGAAAACTGCAGAAAGATTGGGACAGGCTAGGAGAGTGGGCACAGAAGTGACAGATGGAATACAATATGGGAAAGTGTGAGGTTTTGCACTTTGGTAGGAATAATAGAGGCACAGACTGTTTTCCAAATGAAACTTAGGAGTTTTCACTCAGGATTTTCCTATGGCTAGCATGCATGTTCATTTGGCAGTTAGGAAGGCAAATGTAACGTTAGCATTCCTTTCAAGAGGGGTAACATGCACAGCAGAAATGCTGACGCTGTATAACACTCTGGTCAGACTGCATTTGGAATATTGTGAACATTTTTGAGCCACATATCAAAGGAAGGATGTGTAGTCGTTGGAGGTGCACAGAGGATGTTTACAAGGAACAACGGCCCTGCCATTTGAGGAGAGATTGAGGACTCTTGGTCTGTATTCAATGGAGTTTAGAAGGATGAGAGGGGACTATCATTGGAACATATAAGGAGGCCTAGATAGTCAAAATGGAGAAGATGTTTAGACTGGTCAGATAGACGAAGCTGTGAGGGCAAAGGCTCAGAGTGAAGGGATGACCGTTTGGAACTGAGGTGAGGAGGAATTTCTTTAGCCAGAGAGTTATGAATCTGTGGAACTCATTGCCGCAGAAGGTTATGGAAGCCTAGTCACTGTATGTAAGACAGGTAGGTAGGTTCTTCATTAGTAAGGGGATCAAGTGTTATGGGGAGAAAGCAGGAGAATGGGGTTGAGAAACATATCAGCAATGATGAAATGGCAGATCAGACTCAATGCAACTTGTCTAATTTTGCTCCTGTACCTTTTGGTTTATGAGCTATTTCAGTATCTGAGGAATAATAAATGATACTGAGCAACGTGAACCAATCAGTGAACATTTTCACTTCTGCCCTTATAATGGAGAAAAGATCATTAATGAAGCAGCTTAAGATGGTTGGGACAAGGACATGACTTTTAGGGAGTTTTGGAATGATATTCTGTGAGAGTTAAGTAACCTTTAATGACCACAGACATTTTGCTTTGTGTTAGGCATGCCTCGAACAGTTTGAGTGTGTTTTTCCCCTGATATTCATTGATTTCAGTTTTAGTCAGGCTCTTCAATGTCATATTCTGTCAAATTGCTTGATGTCAAAGGCAATCACCTTCAAATGTAGCCCTTTTGTATTTGGAATAAGACCATAATGAGGTCAGGAGCTGAGTAGGCCTGGGAGAACCCAAACTGAGTGTCAGCAATCAGGATGCCATCATCACCGTTTGCTAACATGAACATTGCTAAAATGAGGCACAAAACTGGAGATTTTCGTCTTAGTTCTTATCTCTCGATGTGACTGGTAGTTTCATGTACTGCAGCAGTCATTGGGATGTTGTACAACATGCAAATTTAGGGAAAGGCCGAGAGCTACCAGTTCTGACCTTGAATGGAGCCAACTTTAACTCAGATTGTGCTGAAAGGTGAAGCTGTGCCCTAAATCTAAACAACATGTAAAGCAAGCTGTCTTACGCTGCGTTTTTGTAGTAAACACACTCGTGTTTTTCTTCACTAACAAAATGTAAGACAACATGAGTTTCAGTGCAGGTGATGCCAGATATGTTGGCCATCCATCCAAACAGCTGTTAGACTGTATTAAACAACATATCCCATTGATCAGTGATAGTGGATATAATGCCGGGCAATTCTCAGCTGCGCTCACAGAGTGATGCATTTGCACATGCTAGGAGCTATATATATAATGCCCTGCTTTATGCAGGTAAATTTGTACATAAATGGCACCTTTTTCACTAGGAAACAGGTCATGGAGCGTGCCAGTTTCTGCTGCATTCCCATTACAACATCCTAACTAATCAGTCCGAATGCCCACCAAATAATTACATTCCTGACCAAACTACCCATCTAACCAACACCTCTGACTATCTCAGGACTTGACACCTCCCCAACCTGACCTGACTTCCTACTCACAACTCACTCATTTATTTATCTACTCACTTATTCATTCATTCACTCACCTATTTGTTCAACCACCCTTTCACATGCTCACTCACTCACTCACCCACCAACTCATTAATTCACTCACTAGCTACTCATACAAATACATCGTTGCATAAAAGAGTTGAAACCTTTACAAACTTGCCTGTGTAAGTCAGTGAATGCCACAAAAAAGTAAGTGCCCTCTCCTGCTTTCATCAACCATTCATTAGGCTTATCCTGAAGAGCATGTGCTAGACCATTTTTACTTTTCAGTATTAGACATCCCAGCTAAAAATGGACAATTCCATTGATGTGCAGAAAATTTTGCAATCTGGACAATCTGGGGAATTTTATTCAGGAATACTTAGTATCCAGTTCTGGCTTCTTTGGAGGTAGACCTCCATTGTCACCACAACATCATATTCTTATGTGACTATCTGTGCCTTCTAGTCATCAAACTTATTTATCATACTTCTTGTATTTACTTCTCAGTACTATAAATGTGAATAATATTATACTACATTCCCTCTTAATCCAATCCCACAGCTTGCTATTTTGTACTCTAGTGCTATTACTCTCCCAGTCTTTGTGCACCTTGATATTTTTCTAATGTTTCATCTTAGTTCCTAACCATCTGCAGAAGTAGTTTGACTGTCCATCCCAACAGCAATAGAAAACAATCCGAAGACAACATCACTCTGTGGGGCAACTCATTGATCTGCATCTGTGCTGTCTGCCCTGTAATTGATCCCAGTGCCAGGAATCTAATGCCCTTTCCCCTGAGCCACCTCTCCAAACAAGCATCAATTGGTACTATCGTCCTGTTTCTATACCACATGCCATGTGGAGTAAATTACAGATTATAATCTTTCAGATCCTGCTTCTTATTCTCTTTTCCTAAAGCCTAAAGTTCCAAGTGTGAGGTGATGCACTTTGGTAGGAGTAACCAGTAGGCAAAGTGCTGGGCTAATGGTAAGATTCTTAGCAGTGTAGATGAGCAGAGAGATCTCGGTGTCCATGTACACAGATCCTTGAAAGTTGCCACCCAGGTTGACAGGGCTGTTAAGAAGGCATACGGTGTTTTAGCTTTTATTAATAGAGGGATCGAGTTCCGGAACCAAGAGGTTATGGTGAAGCTGTACAAAACTCTGGTGCGGCCGCACTTGGAGTATTGTGTACAGTTCTGGTCACCGCATTATAAGAAGGATGTGGAAGCTTTGGAAAGGGTGCAGAGGAGATTTACTAGGATGTTGCCTGGTATGGAGGAAAGGTCTTACGAGGAAAGGCTGAGCGATTTGAGGCTGTTTTCATTAGAGAGAAGAAGGTTGAGAGGTGACTTAATTGAAACATATAAAATAATCAGAGGGTTAGATAGGATGGATAGGGAGAGCCTTTTTCCTAGGATGGTGACGGCAAGCACGAGGGGGCATGGCTTTAAATTGAGGGGTGAAAGATATAGGACAGATGTCAGAGGTAGTTTCTTTACTCAGAGAGTAGTAAGGGAATGGAACGCTTTGCCTGCAACGGTAGTAGATTCGCCAACTTTAGGTACATTTAAGTCGTCATTGGACAAGCATATGGACGTACATGGAATAGTGTGTGTTAGATGGGCTTGAGATCGGTATGACAGGTCAGCACAACATCGAGGGCCAAAAGGCCTGTACTGTGCTGTAATGTTCTATGTTCTATGTTCTATCACGTCCCCTTTCTTACCTTGAGATAGTAGAAACTGCAGATGCTGGAGAATCTGAGATAACAAGGTGTAAAGCTGCATGAACATAGCAAGCCAAGCAGCATCAGTGGAGCAGAAAAGCTGACATTTCGGGCCTACTTCTGAAGAATTTCTGAAGAAGGGTCTAGGACTGAAACATCAGCTTTCCTGTTCCTCTGATGCTGCTTGGTCTGCTATGCCCATCCAGCTCTACACCTTGTTATCCCTTTTCTACTTTTGTTGTTGGGAGCAATATGGGCCAACCTCTGGTTGTTTGCTGCTTGGTGACATCTTGGATACGGGAATAAAGGAGGCAGCAAGGGAAACCATCCTCCAGTCATATCTTCTTTTCCCATCAAGCCAATAAGGCAGCTGTTCCTTTAGGGTATTGTGCACACTGGTGGACCCTGATGTTCCTCGAGTCAGATGCTGCTTAAATATCAATTACAATTTTTTACCCTTCCACCAGGGAAAGCCCTGCCTCACTGTGGAAGCTGTCTTTTTTTTCAGCCTGATGGATCCTTTAAAAAATAAGTCGTTGCTATGAACAGATTTGCTTTATATTTGGAAAACAAAGCAGCTGTGGTGACACTTTCCCCAATGAAATCAGCTGTAACTCCAGCATTGGGACAGCTTTAAAAACCCTCACAACTGGCAAAAGCATTCTAAGGGTAAAAGTTCAAAGCTATCAAAATGATTTTTTTATCTAAAAAAACTGTGAACAACCTGATTTCACCCAAGTGACCACATAAAACAACTTGGGAGCTGGAGAAATACAACGGTTAAGAAAAAATATTTGAATTCAATGTTTTACACAAACAAAGATTATCAGTCAAGACATTAACAAGAAATAAAAGAGCATAAAGAGTATCAGATATATTGATGACAACCTGAGATTTTATTGATTGTTTTAAAACACTTGCCTATTTAAATTTTGAGTCAGGCCACTTTTGATGGACATGCTGAAGGAGATTTGAACTTAATGTTTCACCTCAGAGATTCTTCCCAAATCCCACTAGTTCTATTTAATGTTTGGGCAGTACAGTTATTGAAGAAGAAATTGCTTCGTAGTTTCAGGCTGATTCACTATAAAAACACAACGAGGAGCTGGAATTCATAGTATTCAGAATTGGCCACTTCACACCAGCATCTTTTGATCAACTGACAGTGACATCTGGGACGTTCAACAATTTTTCAATTAAGTCACAGAACTTATTGATTTAAAACTATTTTAAAACAAAAATAAAAATAAAATGATCTTATCTATCTTCTGTCATGAAAACAAAGCCAGTCAATTGGATTGAGAGTCAGAGAAATTGAACCCCAGAGGCACTTCATCTACAGGCTTCAATGATTTTGTTGTCTTTATGTTGACGTCTAAGCCCCAATAAGACCCGTGTTGAATGGTGACAGGAAGATTTTAAATTTTCAGTAAAAATGCTCCTCAATACTCTGCCTGATGAACAGCCATGTGTCCAAAGCTCATACTTGTGTACCGCTGGTGGGTCACCATTTTTGTCATTCACCTCGTTGGGTTTGATTTGTGTAGTCATGTCTTAAACCTCTGTGCAGCCTCAGTTGATCTCATCATTGAAACATCAATGTTGATAAATACTATGCTAAAATAACTTCAATGCAAGTTATCATCAAACTGAAATTTCAGCTACAACTAAGGTTTCTTATAATATTCCCAATTCATAACAGACTTTTTCAATATAAGAGGCTTAACTTTCATGACAGTTCAGCAGCTGAGATGTTCAAAACATAAAGCTCTGGTTAGACTCCAACTGGGGACTTGGATACACTTCTGGTCACTATACTTCAGGGATGATGTGGACGAGAGTCCAGAGAATTTACCAGAATGGCTTTCAGGATGAGGGATTTTAATTACAAGGTTAGGTTGGAAATGGCAAGCTCAGATAAGGTAGGAACGGAATAACTCTTCTCACTTGCTGTTGCTGTTTAAAATTTGGGCTAGAGAGATTCAGGAGAATGTGAGGCTGTTGGAAGCAGAAATAACTAATGATTTCAAAAGGAAATTGGATGGTGACTTGAAAAAAAAATGGCTGGCTATAGTGATCGAACAGAGAAATGGAAGTGACTACATTTCTTAACAGGGAATGGGCCTTCTTTGCAGCAAATGCTATCTAGCACGGTATGATAAAATATTTTCAATAGAATAGTGTAACTTCCCTTCACCATTAAATCCTGTTAAAAAAAATTATTTGCTAAGGTATCTGTTGGCAAATTTTGAGTTGCCAAAATCTGGCCAAATATAAGCCTGCCGCATCTTCACCATCCCCCCAGACCTCCCACTGACTGAGGACGAACGGTCAGTCCTTAGCAAGGGGCTCACCTTTGTCCCCCTACAACCACACATCAACGAATACCAGTCACGGTCGGACATAGAGCAGTTTTTCCGCCGTCTTCGCCTCCATGCCTACTTCTTCAACCGGGAACCTAACCCTCCTTCCACTGACCCCTTCACCCGCTTCCAACACAAGTCCTCCTCCTGGACACCACCCCCAGGCCTCCTACCCTCCCTCGACCTCTTCATCTCCAACTGCCGTCGAGACATCAACCGCCTCAACCTCTCCACCCCTCTCACCCACTCCAACCTCTCCCCCGCAGAACGGGCAGCCCTCCGCTCCCTCCGCTCCAACCCCAACCTCACCATCAAACCCGCAGACAAGGGTGGCGCAGTGGTAGTATGGCGCACTGACCTCTACATCGCCGAGGCCAGACGCCAACTCTCCGACACCACCTCCTACCGCCTCCTCAATCATGACCCCACACCCGAGCACCAAACCATCATCTCCAACACCATTCACGACCTCATCACCTCAGGGGACCTCCCACCCACAGCCTCCAACCTCATTGTTCCCCAACCCCGCACAGCCCGTTTCTATCTCCTTCCCAAAATCCACAAACCTGCCTGCCCTGGTCGACCCATCGTCTCAGCCTGCTCCTGCCCCACCGAACTCATCTCCACCTATCTGGACTCCATTTTCTCCCCTTTGGTCCAGGAACTCCCCACCTACGTCCGTGACACCACCCACGCCCTCCACCTCCTCCAGGACTTCCAATTCCCTGGCCCCCAACACCTCATATTCACCATGGACGTCCAGTCCCTGTACACCTGCATTCCGCATGGAGATGGCCTCAAGGCCCTCCGCTTCTTCCTGTCCCGCAGGCCCGACCAGTCCCCCTCCACCGACACTCTCATCCGCCTAGCTGAACTCGTCCTCACACTCAACAACTTCTCTTTTGACTCCTCCCACTTCCTACAGACTAAGGGGGTGGCAATGGGCACCCGCATGGGCCCCAGCTATGCCTGCCTCTTTGTAGGTTACGTGGAACAGTCCCTCTTCCGCACCTACACAGGCCCCAAACCCCACCTCTTCCTCCGGTACATTGATGACTGTATCGGCGCCGCCTCTTGCTCCCCAGAGGAGCTCGAACAGTTCATCCACTTCACCAACACCTTCCACCCCAACCTTCAGTTCACCTGGGCCATCTCCAGCACATCCCTCACCTTCCTGGACCTCTCAGTCTCCATCTCAGGCAACCAGCTTGTAACTGATGTCCATTTCAAGCCCACCGACTCCCACAGCTACCTAGAATACACCTCCTCCCACCCACCCTCCTGCAAAAATTCCATCCCCTATTCCCAATTCCTCCGCCTCCGCCGCATCTGCTCCCACGATAAGACATTCCACTCCCGCACATCCCAGATGTCCAAGTTCTTTAAGGACCGCAACTTTCCCCCCACGGTGATCGAGAACGCCCTTGACCGCGTCTCCCGCATTTCCCGCGACACATCCCTCACACCCCGCCCCCGCAACAATCGCCCCAAGAGGATCCCCCTCGTTCTCACACACCACCCTACCAACCTCCGGATACAACGCATTATCCTCCGACACTTCCGCCATTTACAATCCGACCCCACCACCCAAGACATTTTTCCATCCCCTCCCCTGTCTGCTTTCCGGAGAGACCACTCTCTCCGTGACTCCCTTGTTCGCTCCACACTGCCCTCCAACCCCACCACACCCGGCACCTTCCCCTGCAACCGCAGGAAATGCTACACTTGTCCCCACACCTCCTCCCTCACCCCCATCCCAGGCCCCAAGATGACATTCCACATCAAGCAGAGGTTCACCTGCACATCTGCCAATGTGGTATACTGCATCCACTGTACCCGGTGCGGCTTCCTCTACATTGGGGAAACCAAGCGGAGGCTTGGGGACCGCTTTGCAGAACACCTCCGCTCAGTTCGCAAAAAACAACTGCACCTCCCAGTCACAAACCATTTCCACTCCCCCTCCCATTCTCTTGATGACATGTCCATCATGGGCCTCCTGCACTGCCACAATGATGCCACCCGAAGGTTGCGGGAACAGCAACTCATATTCCGCCTGGGAACCCTGCAGCCATATGGTATCAATGTGGACTTCACCAGTTTCAAAATCTCCCCTTCCCCTACTGCATCCCTCAACCAGCCCAGTTCGTCCCCTCCCCCCACTGCACCACACAACCAGCCCAGCTCTTCCCCCCCACCCACTGCATCCCAAAACCAGTCCAACCTGTCTCTGCCTCCCTAACCGGTTCTTCCTCTCACCCATCCCTTCCTCCCACCCCAAGCCGCACCCCCCGCTACCTACTAACCTCATCCCACCTCCTTGACCTGTCCGTCTTCCCCGGACTGACCTATCCCCTCCCTACCTCCCCACCTACACTCTCTCCACCTATCTTCTTTACTCTCCATCTTCGGTCCGCCTCCCCCTCTCTCCCTATTTATTCCAGTTCCCTCCCCCCATCCCCCTCTCTGATGAAGGGTCTAGGCCCGAAACGTCAGCTTTTGTGCTCCTGAGATGCTGCTTGGCCTGCTGTGTTCGTCCAGCCTCACATTTTATTTATGTAATGCAATGCTGTTTTACAGAATATTTTGTCAGTGCTGTGAAAGAATGAAACATTAGTGAAGTAATCCCAATTTGCGTGCGAAGTAACTTGTCAAACATGATTGCCAAATCTTAATCACAATTTAATAACAAAAGTCTGATATGAATCAGTCCAGGCCTGGGTGGTGATGTTTCTCAGAGAGTAATTTGTTAATTTAGTCTGTTACTTGTTTTCAGAATTAATTTGAGTGCAGGGACCAGGAATGTAAATGGATAAAGGGGGTAACTGAGGGTCAGAGAGCTTATTTCATGAATAGATTATATTCCTTATATTGTTTTATTTTTGAGTTAATTCTTATTTTCTTTTCACACCTGAAGATGTCAGTCTCACTCATCACGCTGTACTGAGGTATCATTGCCTTCCAACATCTTTGCAAGCCCTGTTCCTGTCTTCTGGTTAAAATCAGACTGATATTCTCCATTTCTGAAAAGAAGATAATGGAGTTTTACGGTTTCATGATGATTGTTTACCTGGACCAGGAGTTGAGTGACAGAGCTGGACTCAATTTTGCAATATAGGCAGATAAAAGAAAGGCAACAGGGCTAATCCAGGAAACTATGAGCTATTGAGCCTTACATCAGTAGCAAGGAAATTATTGGAGAAGATTCTTTGGGACAGAATATACTCACATATGGAAAAAATGGATTTATTAGGGATGGTCAACATGTTGTTGTGCGGGGGCGATCTTGTCTCACAAATTTGATTGAGTTTCTGAGGAAGTGATGAAGATGACTGATGATGGTAGAGCAGTGAATGTTGTCTACATGGACTTTACTAAGTCATTTGACAAGGTGGCTAATGGTAAGCTGGTCCAGAAGATTAAGAGATATGGGATCTATGGTAAATTGGTAAATTGGCTTGGTCATCGGGAGTAGTTGTGGAAGAGTATTTTTCTGTGACTAGTGGTACTCCACAAGGATCTGTGCTGGGATCTCTTGCTTGTAATATATATAAGTGATTTACTTGAAAATGAAGGTGATCTCATGAGTAAGTTGGAGCTGTGGAATGACGTCAAAAGATACAGTGGGACACATGAATTGAAAAGTTGGGTGGAGAAATGGCAGATGGAGTTTAATCTGGACAGTTCAAGTAATTCATTTTGGGAGGTCAAATGCAAGAAGAAAGTATACAGTAAATGGTAGGATCCTCAGGAGAATTTACATGTCGAGGAATATTGTAGTGCAAACCATAGCTCTCTGAAAGAGGCAGCACAAGTAGAAAAGATAGTGAAAAAGGCATGCGGCATGCTTGCCTTCATAGTTTGGGGCATTGAGTAGCAAAGTTGGCAAGTCATGTTGCACTTCGATTGCATTTGGAGTTCAGGTCACTGCACTATGGGAAGGATGTGGAGTCTTTGGAGGGGCTGTATAAGTTATTTACCGGGATGTTGGCTGGATTGGAATGTACTAACTACAATCAAAGGTTGAACAAACTTGGATTGTTTTTGCTACAGTATCAGAGGTTGAGGGGGCAACCTGATAGAAATATATAAAACTACGAGAGAAATGGATAGAGTGAATAGTCTGAGTTTTTCCCAGGATGGAAATGTCAGAAACTAGCGGGAAAATAATTTAAAGGGCATGTGTGAGGCAAGTTTTTTTACTAGGAGGGTGACAGGAGCCTGGAACACGCTACCAGGGTAGGTGGTAGAAGCAGATACAATAGCAAAGCTTAAGAGGCATTTAAGCAGTCACATGAACAGGCAGGGAATAGAGGGATACAGACCGTGTGCAGGCAGATGGGATTCGTGGAGTCTGGCATCATGATTGATACAGGCGTTGTGAGCTAGAGGATGCGTTCCTGCATTGTACTGTTAGACGTTTTATAGGGGAATTGTTTCCTTACAGAACATCATGAATCTTTGGAATGATCTTCCTTAAAAGACAGTGGAAGCAAGATCATTGAATATTAATAAACCAGAGGTAGATAGGTACTTGACTGGAAATGGTATGCAAGGTAGTGGAATAGGTGAGAATGTAGAATAATCAAATCAGCAACATTCTTCCTGAATGACAGAGCAGACATGAAGGGCTCTGAGGCCTACTTCTGCTCCTAATCTAGAGGTACATAGCATTTTCATGACCTCAAGCCAGTGCTTCATAGCATGTAAAGATTTTTGTTCCATTTTAAATGTTTGCTTCACATTCTCAATAAATTGCAGAAGCTGCTCTTAACTTTTGTGAATTGCTTATTAGGTCATTTCTATGTAAAAATATTACAGCATTTGTAATCTTGCAATTCACAATAGAGCAACAATCTTTCCATTCCAGTGCACAGTAGCTTAAAACAGGAAGCATTGTAATTCATTCATTGCCCTGTCTCGAAGGGTTTAACCACTTATAACTGTCTCCTAAATTGTGAAATAGAAAGCACCTCACTTTGACAGTCGCTAATTGTAAAACACGTTGTGTAACAATCATTCAGCAGTCAAGTTGATGGAATAAAATAGCATGCAGTCCTTTCTTATTTGTCTTATTCTCAAGTTCTTTTTAATAGGTCATGGGTTTATACAATCTTTACATATATATGTCTACTTTTAATAATTCCAAAGACCACCTTACCAACTCCAAGGGATCTTTTTTCTGCTAAAGGCAACCTCAGCTTCATTGAGGGCATCCTAACACCACCCATACCCTTCCTCCATGAACGATACACCAGAACCAGACCAGCGGTGCCTTTCCTCTTCAAAGATGTACTCCAGCTATCCAAGCCAATGCACAAAGCTTAGACCTATTCTTACAAGGTCCATTCTGCACACTTTGGGTTTCACAGCCCAAGACTATGAAAATTCAAATTCGGCAGAAGAAACTGATGTTTAAATGGTCACTGCCTCCATAAAATTCTCACTTATGATTCATGACCTGAATTCTTTCATAACTCCGTGAAAATCAGAAGTACCATGTTTGAATTGGGGCTATCAACTTGTGAGCTCATTTACTATTTTCAGATAATGGATAGACTCTCTGTTATGGCAAAAATGTAGGCCATTAATGTTGCCGAAGTATTCTTTCCTCACATTCAAGTTTCTTTATGACCTGCCTCTCCCTATCTCTGTAACCATTTCAACACTGAACTCTCTGAGATCTGCATGTTCCTACCAAGCTGTTTTCTCATTATAAATGCCCCTTCATTGCTGACTTCAGCTGTCTCGACCCTAAGAATTAAAGAATCCCTCTCGTGGAGAAAAAAAACATTCGGCCATCGAATCTACACCAACAGTCAGAAGACCATCCCATCTAAACCCAGCCCCATCCCTGCAAGATAACAAAGTGTGGAGCTGGATGAACACAGCAGGCCAAGCAGCATCTCAGGAGCACAAAAGCTGACGTTTCTGGCCTAGACCCTTCATTAGAGGTCCCACATTTCTCATGGCTAATCCACCTCACCACACAATGCTGAACATTTTCATATGGCCTGTCTGTCCAACCTGTACATCTTTGTCAGTGCAAGGAAACTGGAGCACCTCTCAGAAACCCACTGAGACACAGGGTTTTTGTGCAAACTTCACACAGACAGTCACCCAAGGCTGGAATTGACCCCAGGTTCTTAGCACTTGTAAGGCAGCTGTGCTAACCACTGTGCCACCGGATGCTGTTACCTTAAAACTATTTTTCACTCCTTTAACACGGACTTTAAAAATCTTATCAAGTTTTTTGTCTTCTTCTCTAGCTTAGCGTCAATTTCTTTCTGATTGTACTTCTGTAAAACAACTGAGAATCACATAATAGTCGCTGTGCTGGAGGCCATTCAACCCATCACACCAGTGCCAGCCCTCAGCAAGAAGTCACTTAATCCACTCAGCTCAAATCCGTCCTCTTTGGTTAACAATCATCCCACTAATGGGAATAGTTTCTCCCTGTTTACTCATCTCAAATGCTTCAAGATTTTGAACACCTCTATCAGTTGACACGTCTCAACTGCCTCTTCTCCATGTAGAACAGAATCAACAGGCTAAACGTAAACAATGTTGCTGTGAATGGTGCTAAACAACCAATCCTGGTTCTGACCTTATGATGAAGGGTAGGTCATTTTATGAAGTAGAATCAATGTGCTGAATCTTACTTTTTTTTCTAAATGCAAATTAGAGTTAAGTCTTTTGGAGGGGCTTTTGCTTCAAGTCCTAGGAAGAATTATTACCATATCTTACCAAATGTGCTTCATTAGTTACATACCCCATCCCAAGGGATTTCTTGTATCCAATTCTAGGCCGCTTTAACACACAGAATTCCAAAAATAACTCATCACTCACCAGATATCCAATAATAAACCAGAATTCCTGGGACCGGGGCCATACTGTATGGAGGGTTGATAAGGTAAGGCTTTTTTAAATTCTTCTGGAAATCTAGAGGAGAGGGAATGGAAGCTAGGGGCAATTGCATGCTCCTTTTGCAGGATGTGGGCGGTAAGGGTCACTGCTGGTGTCCCCTTTGACTTTACCTGCAAGAAGTGCACCCAACTCCAGCTCCTCACAAACCATATTAGGGAACTGCAGCTGGAGCTGGATGAACTCTGGATCATTCGGGAGGCTGATGGGGTGATAGAGAGAAGTTATAAGGGGGTGGTCACACCCAAGGTACAGGAAATAGGTAGCTGGGTGACTGTCAGGAAGGAGAAAGGGACTAGGCAAACAGTGCAGGGATCCCCTGTGGCCATTCCCCTCAATAATAACAACACCGCTTTGGATACTGTTGCAGAGGGAGAGACCTACCAGGGGAAGGCCACAGTGGATAGGTCCCTGGCACTGAGCCTGGCCCTGTGGCACAGAAGGGAAGGGGAGAGAACAGAGTGCAATTGTAGTGGGGGATTCGAAAGGAAGAGACAAGGAGAGGTGGTTCTGTGGACACGACCTCCCAGGTGCCAGGGTCTGTGGTGTCTCGGATCGTATTTTCAAGACCCTTAAGGGGGAGGATACACATTGGTACCAATGACACAGGTAGAAAAAGCAGAAAGAATATGAAGAACAAATACAGGGAGTTAGGTTGGAAGCTAAAGTCCAGGATAAACAGGGTAGTTATCTCTGGATTACGACCAGTGCCACGTGATAATGATGTAATAAATAGGGAGAGAGTGTAGCTAAACATGTGTCTACAGGACTGGTGTAGGAGGGAGGCCTTCCATTATGTGGATAATTGGAGCACATTCTGGGGGAGGTGGGACTGTACAGTAAGGACAGGTTGCACCTGAACTGGAAGGGCACAGGTATCCTAGGAGGGAGGTTTTCTTGAGCTGTATGGGATGGTTTAAAATAGATTAGTAGGGGTTGAGGAATCGGATTTATAATTCAGAGGATGAGGTATTTAACATTCCAACTGATGCAACAGGGAGTGAGGCTGTTTATAAAGAAATGCAATCGATGGAGCATAATTGTGGACACATAGATGGTTTGAGGTGTATATCCTTCAATGGTAGAAGTATCAGAAATAAAGCAGGTGATCTTCGAGCACGTGTGGGGGTACTTGGAACTACGACGTTGTGGCCATTACAGAAACTTGGATAACTCAGGGAGGGGAATGGTTGTTGGAAGTTTTGGGATTTAGATGCTTTAGAAGAAATAGGGAGAGTGGAAAAAGAGGCGGGGGAGTGGCATTGCTAGTCAGGGCTAGTGTAGCAGCTGCTGAAAGGCAGCTCGAGAATGATATGTGGACAGAGTCAATTTGGGTTGAGGTCCAGAACAAGAAAGGAGCAGTCACTTTGTTGGTGTTTTTTTTAACAGACCCCCGAAGAGTTGCAGAGAAATAGGGGAACAGATTGGGAGGCAGACACTGGAAAGGTGCAGAAGTCACAGGGTTGTAGTCAAGGGTGATTTCAACTTTCCAAATATTAATTGGAAACATTTTAGTTGTAATAGTTTAGATGGAGTTGATTTTGTCCAGTGCGTTCCGGAAGGATTCCCGACACAGTATGTAGACAGACCAACATGAGGAGAGGCCACTTTGGATTTGGTGCTTGGCAACGAACCAGGCCAAGTGTTAGACCTGTTGGTAGGAGAGCATTTTGGCAGTTGTGATCATAACACTGTTACTTTTACAATAGTCATGGAAAAGGATAGGTACATACATCAGGGTAAGGTTTATAATTGAGGGAAGGGTAATTACAATTCTGTTAGGCAGCAACTGGGTAACATAAATTGGGAACAGATGCTGTCAGGGAAAAGCACTATTGAAATGTGGAGATTGTTTAAGGAATGCATACTGCATGTTCTCGATATGCTTGTCCCGAGCAGTCAGGGAAGATGCGGTCAGGTGAGGGAGGCTTGGCTCCCAAGAGAGGTCAAACAACTGGTTAAGAGGAAGAAGGACGCTTGTGTAAGGTTTAGGAAACAAGGAACAGAAAAGGCTCTAGAGGGATACAAGTTAGCCAGGAAGGAGCTGAAGAAAGAGCTTAGAAGAACTATAAGGGGGCATGAGAAAACCTTGGCAGATAGGATCAAAGGAAACTCCAAGGCTTTGTACATGTACATGAGGAATAAGAGAACGACCAGGGAAAGGGTAGGTCCGATCAGGGATTGTTAAGGGAATTTGTGCGCGGAGCCTAAAGAGATAGGAGAGGTCCTTAATCAATACTTTTCTTCAGCATTTACAACTGAGAGGGACCTAGTTGTAGAAGACAACAGTGTAAAACAGGCTGGTAGGCTAGACGAGGTCAATATTAGTAAGGAAGATGTGCTAGGAATTTTGAGAAAGTTGAAGAAAGATAAGTCCTCTGGGCCTGATGGGATTTGTCCAAGGATTCTATGGAAAGTGAGGGAAGAGATCGCAGGACCTTTGGTGATGATCCTTTTGTCCTCACTGTCCACGGGTATAGTGTCGAAAGATTGGAGAGAGGCAAATGTCATTCCTTTGTTCAAAAAAGGGAATAGGGATAACCCCGGAAATTACAGGCCAGTTAGTCTTATATCAGTGATGGGCAAATTATTGGAAAGGGCTCTGAGATATAGGATTTATGATCACTTGGAAAGGCACAGTTTGTTTTGCGGTAGTCAACATGGATTTGTAAGGGGTGGATCGTGCCTCACAAACCTTATTGAATTCTTTGAAGAGGTGACCAAACATGTGGATGAAGGTAGAGCAGTAGATGTGGTATACATGGATTTAAGTAAGGCATTTGATAAGGTTCCCCATGGTAGGCTCATGCAGAAGTTAAGGAGGCACGGGATAGGGGGAAATGTGACAGATTGGATTCAGAATTGGCTGACCCTGAGAAGACAAAGGGTGGTAGTGGGCAGAAATTATTCAACATGGGGCTCAGTTACGAGTGTTGTACCACAAGTGTCTGTCCTGGTCTCTCTTCTATTTGTGATTATTGTAAATGATTTGCACGAAGGAGTGGAAGGGTGGATTAGCAAATTCGTGGATGATACAAAGGTGGGTCGTGATGTGGGCAGTGCGGAGTGCTGTTCTAAGTAACAAAGGGACATTGATATGATGCAGAGCAGGGCGGAGAAGTGGCAGATGGAATTTAACCCTGAAAAGTGTGAGGTGATTTGTTTTGGAAGCAGAATACAGGGTTAACGGAAAAATTCTTGGCAGTATGGAGGAACAGAGGGATCTTGGGGTTAATGTTCACTGTTCCCTGAAAGCTGCCACCCAGGTGGATAGAGTTGTTAAGAATGTGTGTGGTGGGTTAACTTTCATTAATAGAGGGATTGAGTTCAAGAGCCGTGAAGTTACGTAGCAGCTATGCAAAAGCCTAGTTCGGCCACATCTGGTATATTGTGTCCAGTTCTGGTCATCTCATTACAGGAAAGATGTGGAGGCGTAGGAAAAGGTGCAGAGGAGATTTACCAGTATATTGCCTGGAATGGAGGGAAGGTTGAGAGAGCTAGGGCTTTTCTCTTCAGAACGACAAAGGATGAGACATGACTTCATAGTGATGTACAACATGATCAGAGGTATAGATAGAGTGGACAGCCAGAGAGACTTTTTCCTCAGGTGGACTCTGCCCACCACCAACGATGCAGCCCTGCCCACCGCCGACGCCGACGCTACTCTGCCCACAGCCGACGTCAACATCGCTCCGCCGACAGCCTCCACAGCCAGCAGCTACAGAGGACACAGCCACACTGAGTCCTGCCGAATTTTCACCATCCCCCCGGACCTCCCCCTTACTAAGGACGAATTGTCAACCCTCAGCAAGGGGCTCACCTTTGTTCCCCTCCACCCACACATCAATGAATACTGGTCACATTTGGACATCGAGCAGTTTTTCTGCCGCCTCCGCCTCCACGTTTACTTCTCTAACCGGGAGCCTAACCCTCCCTCTACTGACCCCTTCACACACCACCAACACACCCCCTCCTCCTGGATACCACCCCAAAGCCTCCTACCCTTCCTCGACCTCTTTATCTCCAATTGCCATCGAGAGATCAGCCGCCTCAACCTCTCCACCCCTCTCACCCACTCCAACCTCTCCCCCACAGAACGTGCAGCCCTCCACTCCCTCCACTCCAATCCCAGCCTCACCACAAAACCCGCGGACAAGGGAGGCGCAGTTGTATGGCGCACTGACCTTTACATTGCTGAAGCCACACGCCAACTCTCCGACACCTCTTCCTACCACCCCCTGGATCATGAACCCACCCCCGAGCACCAAACCATCATCTCCCAAACTATCCACAACCTCATCACATCAGGTTCCCTCCCACCCAAAGGCTCCAAACTCATTGTTCCCCAACCCTGAACTGCCCGCTTCTATCTCCTTCCCAAAGTTCACAAACCTGCCTGCCCTGGTCGACATATTGCCTCCACCTGCTCCTGCCCCACCGAACTCATCTCCACCTATCTGGACTCCATTTTCTCCCCCTTGGTCCAGGAAATCCCTACCGATGCCATGACACCACCCACGCCCTCCACCTCCTCCAGAACTTCCAATTCCCCAGTCCCTAACGAGGTCCATTTTTACTATGGACATCCAGTTCCTATACACCTGTATTCCCCATACCGATGGCCTAAAAGTGCTCCACTTCTTTCTGTCCCATGGGCCTGACCAGTCCCCCTCCACTGACACCCTCATCCGCCTAGCCGAACTCATCCTCACCCTCAACAACTTCTCAACATAGGCCCCAACTATGCCTGCCTTTTTGTAGGTTATGTGGAACAATCCCTCTTCTGTACCTACACTGGCTCTAAACCCCACCTCTTCCTCCGTTACATTGCTGACTGTATCGGCGCCGCCTCGTGCTCCCCAGAGGAGCTCGAACAGTTCATCCACTTCACCAACAGCTTCCACCCCAACCTTAAGTTCACCTGGACATCTCTAACACATCCTTCACCTTCCTGGACCTCTCCATCTCAGGCAACCACCTAGAAACCAATATCCATTTCACGCCCAAAAATTCCCGCAGCTACCTAGAATACATCTCCTCCCACCTACCTTCCAGCAAAATTCCATCCCCTATTCCCAATTCCTTCGCCTCTGACGCAACTGCTCCCAGGATTAGGCATTCCACTCCCATACATCCCAGATGTCCTCGTTCTTCAAAGACCGCAGCATTCCCCCCGCAGTGGTCGAGAATGCACTCGACCGTGTCTTCCGCATTTTCTGCAACTCATTCGTCATACCCCATCCCTGCAATAGCCACCAAAAGGTATTCCCCCTAGTCCTCACATACTACCCCACCAACCTCCGGATACAAAGCATCATTCTCCGACACTTCCACCATCTGCAATCTGACCCCACCACCAAAGACATTTTTCCATCCCCACCCTTGCCTGCTTTCCGGTGGGACCACTCTCTCTGTGACTCCCTTGTCCGCTCCACACTCCCCAACAACCGCACCACATTGGCACTTTCCCCTGGAACCGCAGGAAGTGCTACACCTATCCCCATACCTCCTCCCTCACCCCCATCCGAAGCCCCAAGAAGACTTTCCACATCAGGCAGATCTTCACCTGCACATCCGCAAATGTAGTATACAGCATCCGCTGTACCCGTTGTGGCCCCCTCTACATCGGGGAAACCAAGCGGAGGCTTGGGGACTGCTTTGCAGAACACCTACGCTTGGTTCGCAATAAGCAACTGCACCTCCCAGTTGTGAACCATTTCAACTCCCCCTCCCATTCCTTACACAACATGTCCATCCTGGGCCTCCTGCAGTGCCATAATGATGCCACCCGAAGGCTGCAGGAACAGCAACTCATATTCTGCTTGGGAACCCTGCAGCCCAATGGTAACAATATGGATTTCACAAGCTTCAAAATCTCCCCCTCCCCACTGCATCCCAAAACCAGCCCAGCTTGTCCCCGCCTCCCTAACCTGTTCTTCCTCTCACCTATCCCCTCCTCCCACCTCAAGCCGCACCCCATTTCCTATGTACTAACCTCATCCCGCCCCCTTGACCTGTCTGTCCTCCCCAGAATGACCTATTCCCTCCCTACTTCCCCCATACACTCACCTTTACTGGCCCCATCCCCGCCTCTTTGACTTGCCTGTCTCCTCTCCACCTATCTTCTCCTCTATCCATCTTCAATCCCCCTACCCCTCTCTCCCTATTTAGTTCAGAACCATCTCCCCCTCCCCCATTTCTGATGAAGGGTCTCGGACTGAAACCTCAGCTTTTCTGCTCCTGAGATGTTGCTTGGCCTGCTGTGTTCATCCAGCTCTACACCTTTTTTATTACGAGGGGGCATAGTTTTAAGGTGAGTGGATGTAGATACAGGGTAGACGTCAGAGGTAGATTCTTTACTCAGAGAGTGGTACGGATGCGGAATGCATTGCCAGAGAGGGTAGTGGAATCAGCCTCATTAGCAGCATTTAAGCAGCTTTTGGATAGGCATATGGATGATAGTATAAGTTTGGGGTGGAGGTTAAATAGATTTTAGGATTAGGGTAAAAGATCGGCACAACATCGTGGGTTCTATGTTCATCTCTGTTCTATGTTCATACTGAAAAGGATGCTGGGCACCCTGATGAGCACTGGCATTCTAAAGTTGCCCTGCAGGACAGTCTCTCTGGAGGAGAAAGGGAAGATGGCATTGTGATTCTCCAACAGGGAGCTCCAGACCCTGGTTGAAGGGGTTTTGCAAAGAAGAGGAGTCTTCTTCCCAGAGGACTCACAAAGGCGGATACTCCACTGAATCCTGGCAGCCTGTCCTGAGGTTGCCACCTTAGTCAGAGCAGTCTCCATGGTCCAGAGGAATGGCCAGCGGTACCATAAAAAGGTTGGTTCATGACTATTGTACAGGAAGGTAAATTCAAATCATTTCACTTCACTCTTACTGGGTCCTTGAAAGCACAGGTCATTTTGCTTTGTAGCTTTACCATCAATGCACAGTCTATTAATAAAAATCATTTAAAAGTAACTTAGATGTCTAGCCTGAGTTTCACAATGACTCAAGTAACCCATTTGAGAATCACAAAGACAGGAACAGAGCCAGACACAGGCAGCCCACAGTCACCACATCAGATCTATTCCAGCAGGAACCCAATCAGAATCACCAACAGCAATGTGCTTGATTCAAAATATGGTTTTACTAAAATATAATCTTTCAGACATTGATGAGCCACTTGTATCAACAATTATTGGCCTCGAGACTTTTGCTGTTCAAAGTTTAAAAATAATCAGCAGATAGCCTTCATTATTAGGAGAAGTTTCGCCCTTGCCTCAAGCCTGCAAATTTCATGAAGCCCCAACCAGTTTTGCAGAAAATAATCCCATTTCATAAATGACAGGCTCCTAAGGAATCAATCATGTCCTTGTTTCACATTCTGTTAAATCACAAGTACATCTGTTACTGAGGTGTATGACAGACTGCAAACAACCACTAATAGTGTCCAGGTAAGCATGCTATGTAATGATTTGGTAATTGCTGTTTTTTTACAAGAAATGACATGCAACTACCAATAATTGATATAAATTACCACCTTGCTTATTGACTTAATTAATGCCATTGTTGAACCACTGGCAATAAATTTGAGTAGCCTGTTAAATCCATGCAGAGAAATTGGAAATCCAATTATTACCATCTGGCAGGCTATTTTTAAGTCAAAGATTATCTGTCTGTGTTCTGATGAATCAGTAGCAGGCAGATAGTGAATCCCTTTCTTTTGGAACAACAGTTTAATTTTTAAGAGGGTGTTCAAGTTAATGTCCATATTGATTTGAAACAGGAAAATCACTTTAGAAAGCATACTTTAGAAGACTTTCCTGAGGGCTCTGTATATTGCTATTCTGGCTGATGTGCCTCAGGGATCAGTGTTGGGACTGCAATTATTTACAATTTATGTATACAATTTGGAGTTGGGGACCATGTGTAGGGTGTCAAAGTTTGCAGGTGACACTAAGATGAATGGCAGAGTGAAGTGTGCAGAGGACTGTGAAACTTTACAGAGGAACAGCGATACATTGAGTGAGTGGGCAAAGGTCTGGCAGATGGAATATGACGTAAGTAAATGTCAAGTCATACATTTTGGTAGGAGTGATTAGTGAAAGGGATTATTACTTGAATGGTTAAAAAGTTGCGACATGCTGCTATACAGAGGGACCTGGGTGTCCTTGTCCATGAATCACAGAAGGTTGGTCAGCAGGTACAACAAGTAATTATGAATGCAAATGGAATTTTGTCTTTCATTGCGAAAGGGATTGAGTTTAAAAGCAGAGAGGTTATATTGCAGCTGTACAAGGTGCTGGTGAGGCCACACCTGGAGTACTGTGTGCAGTTTTGGTGTCCGTACTTGAGAAAGGATGTACTGGCACTGGACAGGGTGCAAAGGAGGTTCACTCGGTTGATCCCTCAGTTGAGGGGGTTGGCTTATGAGGGGAGACTGGGTAGGTTAGGATTATATTCATTGGAATTTGGAGGATTGGGGGGGGGGGTGGATCTTATGGAAACATATAAAATTATGAAGGGAATAGATAAGATAGAAGTAGGGAGGATGTTCCCACTAGCAGGTGAAGCTAGGACAAGAGGGCATAGCCTCAAGATTAGAGGGAGCAGATTTAGGACTGAATTGAGAAGGAACTTCTTCTCTCAAAGGGTTGTTAATCTATGGAATCCCTTGCCCAGTGAAGTATTTGATGCTATTTCAGTAAATGTTTTTAAAGCTAAGGTAGACTTTTTTTAAACAATAAAGGAATTAAGGGGTACTGTGAGAACATGGGTAAGTGGATCTGAGTCCACGAATGGATCAGCCATGAACTTATTGAATGGTGGAGCAGCTCGAAGGGCTGAGTGGCCTACTGCTGCTCCTAGTTCTTATGTTCTTATGTGTCATGATAGTATCCTTACCCTTGAGCCAGTAGGCCTGTGTTCAAGCCTCACCTTCTTTAGAGGTGTAGATAACATAGTTTAGATGTTTTCCTTTTGTAAATATTTACGAGGGTGCAAATTCTTGATTTTTCTGTTTTGCCCAACCAAAAGTGTACTGGTGACATAGACTCCAGTGATGCTAATTTTCTGGCGGCTAGGATAGCAACAGCTCAATCACTGCTTTCTTGCCATTTCTGGCATTGGTGCATAAACTGGCCTCCATTCATACATTCCTTTAGTGTTATACCCAACATTATATACACACTGGTGTGGAAAGTTTAGCATTATATACACACTGGTGTGGGAAGTTTAGTTGCTTAAACTGAACTTTGACTTCAACATGGCTAGAATGGGGGGGGGGAAAAGCAGAAAGTAGCATTGCAGCGTGATTATTCAGAGTTTTTGAAATGGTTTCTTAGAAGGTTTTGAGATTACTGTGCGTATTTTGTCCTACGCCTGGATGGAGTGGTGCCAAAATTCACAGATGAGATATGATATACAATTGGTGATTTAAAAGATCAAAGGAAACTACAAAGAGACAATTAATGAATGAGGGAATACTTTAAAAAGTAGTAGATGGAATTCAAAGTAAATCAACATAAGAGGATGCCTTTAGATTAATTAAAAACTAATTACACCCTTAATGGAAGTAGAATCAGTGCCGAGGAAAAGCAAAGGGTTTTGAGTGCATGGATATAGATACTTGGCACATTTGACATTAATAAATCCCTAAGAAGGGATAATGGAATTCTAAGCATGGAACTTAAAAGCCAAGAGTCAGGAAAGAACCTATATAAAACCTTTTAGAGTACAGCATACATGAGCAAATTTAAGCGCTGCATAACACATGCACTGGTATCAGCAGACATGGTCATACTTTAATGGGTTGAATAAAAGTCCTCTTTAGACTTAGTTTTGATCATGTAATTTTCAGAAATAGTTTATGGATTTAAAGAAGAAGCAATAAATGAACTATTGAGGGATAGGGACAAACTATTATAATTGAAAGCAATTAGCTGTGCTTCGGAGGAGAAGGAATCAAAGCTGCTTGAACAAAATTGTTGTAACAACTGCTTGCTAAATGGCTGCCATAAGTATGACTGATTTCCCTGCAAAAGAATTTAAGGAGTGAACTGCAGGACAGTTGTTTCTTCAAACAGACAGTTAAGGCCAAATGTAACAAGGAACAGGGAAGCTACTTCTGCTAAGTACAACTGCAGACTAGATAGTTACAGAGGCATAGTCAATATTTTTGATGGAAGACTCTAAAGGATCATTAATAATGTTACAACATAATCTTAAAGGACAGAAATTGTAAAAGGATTCAATTCCAACAGAACTTCAAAGAACAACACTGAAAAGGATCAAACCCTGGAAATCCAGAGACAGGCACAGTTGGTTAGAATCATAGCTAACGTCCATTATCAATTGGGTCGTAAGACTTAACTTGCTTACTCAAGGGATTTTATTTTGGTTGTTATATACACTGAAGTTTAAATAATTGTTTCAGTAATTGATTGTCTGAGAGAATTGTTAGTAAGTAGCTAAATTAAAGGTAGCATATCCACAACGTAGTGTTAGTTCTGCATATTTCCAAGGTGTACAATAAACATGCCCCCTCCAGAATTATCACCTAAGAGAAAGGAAATACATAAGTGAAAATTAGTAGTACCATAACTGAGAAAAATCCATTGCTAAATGATGGACTGAGTAATATAGCGGTTGTTAGCCACAGAATATTCAAACATTTGTTGATTTATGGAAATATTTCACTATATTTTCTAAAAGCAGCAAAATTTTAATGTCTTATGCTTGTAATCAGACAGTCTTTTGCAAAAGTAGTTCTGATTTCTATTAGAAGTACCCAGTCGTAGAAACATGGAAGATCAGAGTGGGAATAGACAATTTGGTCCACTGAGCCTCTCTACCACTCAAAATGATGACGGTTCATTTTCCATTGTAACACCATAGTTTTGCTCTATGGCTCTACAACCCTTGATGCCATTAGTGTCCAAAAATCAATCTATTTTCCCTTGAACATATTCAGTGACTTGCCCTCAATGACTGCTGGTTGTGGAGCATTCCACAAGTTTGCCACCCCTCTGAGTGAAGAAATTTCTCCTCATCACATTCCTATTTGGCCTATCCCTTCTTGTCCGAGATGGCAACCCATGTTTTAGACCCCCTGAGACAGGGAAAACAACATCCGAGCATTTGGTCTCTCTAGTCCGATTAGAATTCTATATGTTTCAATGAAGTAGCCTCTCATTCTTCTAAATTCCAATGTATACAGGCTTGGTCGACTCAATCTCCACTCATATGACAATCATGCCATGCCAGGAATCAAATAAACTTTCACCGTACTCCCTCTGTGGCAAGAGTATCTTTTCTTAGAATATGAGACAAAAACTACACACAGTGCTCCAGGGGTGTTGTCTCACCAAGGCCCAATGCTGCTGCAACAGGGCATCCTTGCTCCTGCATTCAGTCTCTTGCAATAAAGACCAACATACAACTTATCTTTCCAACTGCTTCCTCTATCCGCATGCTTGCTTTTAGTGACTGGCCTACAAGGACACCCATGTCGCTTTGTACATTAATGTTTTATTTCTCAAATAATACTGTATCGTTCTGTATTTCTTGTCAAAGTGGATAACTCCTCATTTATGATCATAGATAATGGGATCTGCAGATGCTGGAGAATCCAAGATAACAAAGTGTGGGGCTGGATGAACACAGCAGGCCAAGCGGTATCTTAGGAGCGTAAAAGCTGACATTTCAGGCCTAGGCCCTTCATCAGAAAAGGGGGATGGGGAGATGGTTCTGAAATAAATAGGGAGAGAGGGGGAAGTGGACTAAAGATGGATAGAGGAGGAGATAGGTGGAGAGGAGAGTATAGATGGGCAGGTAGGGAGGGAATAGGTCAGTCTGGGGAGGACGGACAGGTCAAGGGAGCAGGTTGAGGTTAGTCGGTAGGAAATGGAGGTGTGGCTTGAGGTGGGAGGAGGGGATAGGTGAGAGGAAGAACAGGTTAGGGAGGCAGCGACGAGCTGGGCTGGTTTTGGAATGCAGTGGGGGGAGGGGAGATTTTGAAGCTTGTGAAGTCCACATTGATACAATTGGGCTGCAGGGTTCCCAAGCGGAATATGAGTTGCTGTTCCTACGACCTTCGGGTGGCATCATTGTGGCACTGCAGAAGGCCCAGTTGGACATGTCGTCTAAGGAATGGGAGGGTGAGTTGAAAAGGTTCGCAACTGGGAGGTGCATTTGTTTATTGCGAACCGAGCAGAGGTGTTCTGCAAAGTGGTCCCCAAGCCTCCACTTGGTTTCCCCAATGTAGAGGAAGCCACAACGGGTACAGTGGATGCAGTATACACGTTTCAGGAACAGCAACTTATATTTCGCGTGGGAGCCCTGCAGCCCAATGGTATCAATGTGGACTTCACAAGCTTCAAAATCTCCCCTCCCCCTACTGCATCCCAAAACCAGTCCAGCTCATCCACTCCCCCCACTGCATCTCAAAACCAGCCCAGCTCATCCCCGCCTCCCTAACCCATTCTTCCACTCACCTATCCTCTCCTCCCACCTCAAGCCGCACCTCCATTTCCCACCTGCTAACCTCATCCCGCCTCCTTGACCTGACCGTCCTCCCCAGACTGACCTATCCCCTCCCTACCTCCCCACCTATACTCTTCTCCTCTATCCATCTTTTGTCCGCCTCCCCCTCTCTCCCTATTTATTTCAGAACCCTCTCCCCATCTCCCTCTCTGATGAAGGGTCTAGGCCCGAAACGTCAGCTTTTGTGCTCCTAAGATGCTGCTTCGCCTGCTGTGTTCATCCAGCTTCACGCTTTGTTGTCTTAACTCCTCATTTATCCACATTATACTGCATTCTGCCATGTATCTACCCACTCGGTCAGCTTGTCTAATCATCTTGTAACCTTTTACACCTAGTTGTTTTTGTCACCAGCAAACTTGGAACCATTATATTTAATTCCCTCATCTAAATCATTGATTCATATTGTGAATGGCTGGGGCCCGAGCACTGATTCCTGTGAAACACCGAAAAAGACCCATTCATTTCCTCTCTCTTTCTTGTTTGCTAACCAGTTCTCAATCTCTGTCAGTATATTCCCACCAATCCAATGTGCTTTAATTTTACATGCTTGCCTCGTAAGAAGGGATTTCAAAAACTTTCTAAAACTCCACATCTGGGTCTTTTTTAACTATTGTACATGTTACGTACTCAAAATTCTCTAAAACAAATTAAAGAACTGCAGGTTGTTGGAGATCTGAAACAAAAGCAGAAATTGCTGGTGAAACTCATGAGCTGACAAGTAACAGTTTGGATGAAGAACCACTAGACTTGGAAGGTTAACTATGCTTTCTTCCCACAGATGATGCCAGACCTGCTGAATTTCGCCAGCAATTTCTGTTTTTGTCTCAAAATACTCTAGTTGGTTTCTCAAACATAACTTGCTGTTCGTAAATGCTGACTTTGTCTCATCACATTGATAATTCCTAAATACCCTGTTTTCACATTATTTATAATAGACTCCAGCACTTCCCTTTCAGATTTGGGCAAGGGTGGCTTTAATGAGTTGAGACAGAATGGGACAGGTACAAAGAGTAACAAAGGGCCACAAGGCAATTTCTAAGAACTAATAAAAGAGATTATGAAATGAAATTTGTAAGAGACATAAAAATCAGTAAGAAGAAATGTTATAGTTACATAAAGGGGAAGCAGGTTGTTGGGAGCAATGTTGGCCGACTAAAGATTGAAAGTGGGGATCTTGTCAACGACAATGGGGAAATGGGCAAACGTTGACTCAGTATTTACAGCATAAAAGGAGGAGTGCTTGCTGGCTGTCCCAAGGAAATTAATGGTCGTCTGGGGCAGGGATTCTAAAATAAGTAAAATATCAAAAATGAGAAAATTATTGGAGCTGAAGAATGACAAATCCCCAGGACCTGGCAGCTTCCATCCAAGGATAGTAAAGAAGTAGGGGAACCCATTATGTGTGCCATAACTATAATCTTTTCCTAGGAACACTAGTCGTCTCGTTGGATTGGAAAATTGCATACGTTAATCAAGCTTTTATGAAGGCTGAAAGAGGGAAACATGGAATTGCAGTCCAGTTCTAATCAATAATGGGGTAACTGAACACTTTAAAACTTTCAGTAATTCAGCATAGAATCCATCTAGGATGGATTCATGGCAAATAGGCCATGCCTGACAAACCTCGTGAAGTGTTTTGAAGAGGCGACTGATGTAGTGGACAGGGCAATGTCAAACAATGTTGCCAGAAGGCATTTGGTAAAGTCCCACTTAACAGACTGTTAACTAACATAGAAGCCTATGGAATTCAGGGAAAATTGTTGACATGGCTGGAAAAGTGATTGTGTGGCAGGTGAAGTTCTATAAAATGATGTCCAAAGAGACCTGGAGTGTTCAGGTGCCGAGATATTTAAAATGCCATGAACAGGTGCAGAAAATAATCAAGAAGACGAATGGAATGCTAACCTTTATATCTAGAGAACTGAAGTAAAATGATGCAGAAAGTATGCTGCAGTCAGGCAAAACCCCATTTAGAGCCCACTTGGAGCAGATCTGGTCACCACACCACAGGGAGGATATATTGTCCTTGCAGCGAGTACAATGTAGGTTGCAAGAATGACATCTGGACATTAGGGGGTAAGTTTTGAGAAGAGATTATATAACTTAGTCAAGTTTTCTCTAGAAATTAGAAGGTTAAGGTGTGATCTGATCAAAGTCTTCTTTACATTAACAGGAGAAGGCAGGGTAGATAAAGACAAGCTATTTTCACTGGTCATAGATTCTAGAACTAGGGAGCATAGGCTGAGAAATTGGGCTGGGGCATTCAGGAGAGATGTTAGGGAGAGTTTTTGCCCACAAAGGGTGATACAAGTTGGAACTCTTTTCTACAAATGGCAGTTGATGCTATATCAGTTGTCAACTTCAAATATGAAACTCATAATGCTTTTATAAAACAAATGTATTCAGAGGTACAGGCCAAAGGCAGCTATATGAAGTTAGGCCACAGATTCACCATTGAATGGCAGAACAGGCTTGATGGACTGAATGCCCTACTCCTGTTCCTATGCTCTTATGTTCCCTCCATTGATGTTAGGTTTAATCGGTGCTTCCTCTGTAATGTCCTGTTTGTCACTCCCACTTTTTTTTCAGTCCTAGAAATCTGTTATCTTCTGGATATAGGAATGTGGTCTGGAATGACTGCAGCACATGCCTTCTTCAGCTTGCTTTGGTCCTGAGGTAATTTGGAAGTTCTACCAATAAAAATAATTCACAGGATCCTTTTATAATACTGATTTTGGAAGTTTCATGAATGAAATGGGATTGGTAACACTAAAGGGCAGGTGTCTTGTATTAGCTAGCTCTGTCAGATGCCATGTCATCACCAAAAGGTCAATCAAGTAATATTAAAGTACGTCAAAAATATTGCTTTCCTATTTTTGGGTACATCAAAGAGCTTCTGGAAAGCAGAAACTCTGAAAAAGGAAATAACCTTTCATTTCTCTGAAGGTCAAGTTTCTGACAGGAATTATGTTCAATTGAGAATGAAACTGGATCAGGCACATAGGGACATTGCATTCTTTTTGTCTTCGAGGTGAACTTTCATCACTATTTGATGTGAGCATTGTGATTAAAGCTCTGTAAAGACCAGGATTGTGACAGGTTTGCAAAGTGACCTCAAGTTTTTAAGCTTATGTGAAAGATTACCTCAGTCATTGTAGCAACAGGCCTAATACTATTTTAATCTGTTTCTTCCTCAGGAATAATGATGCTTTCTTGAGATCTATTGCTCTTGTAAAAGTGAGAATTACACAGAAAACATACATTTTCTCAAAAGTGAATGTTAATGCATTGTATGAAATCTGTTATAGCAATCGTCCAGGTGAAAATAAATTCAAACTTTAAAGGGAAATAACACAATTGTAGTATAATTTTGTTTAGCAAACTATTTTGAACTTTGATATGTATTTCAGTGTAGATGTGTAAAAGGACAAACTGATTGTTCTTTTTGGTTTTTCATGCAGCAAATGTTATCAACAACCACTAACATGAAACAGATCGAAGAGTCAGTCCCATCATCCCATCGCAGGAAGCAAAGTAGCTGACATCGCATTGCCTAAGGCTTGGAATTTCCTCTATTAAAGCAAACAATTTTTTCTGCAGTGACCCTTTTGTGTTTTATATGCAGAGGTTCCATACTGTGACCAAAGAAGATTATGCAGCATTCCGGTATTACTTCCTGAAAGAAACGTAATTAAGATAAATTAGTTGAGTTTAATACAGTAATGATTGAGATAAATAGAAGGGTGCAGTATGCATCTTTCAGCAACATTATAAATACAATGCCTTAAAAATAAAGATTGATGTTCAATACTTTGCTGTCAATAGATCTTTAACAGCCTTATGTGTTGTCTTTTTTGTTAGCTAATTGCAAAAGATTTGAATCATCACTGTTCCAACGTGCTTTCAATCTGATAATTTGAATCGCAAATGCATTTGACTTTTTAAAAATAGAATTTGCAGCCTGAAAAATTCTACTTCTCAAAGTTAAACCTTGAGAGCTATTATTTAGCTTCTTCCAAAATTGTCAGAAAATTAGTCCAGCTGATCTTGACTTCTTACTGCTGAAAAAGTGCAAAAATTATTTAATACTTTTGTATCGGTTGTTAGCTTTGAGACAAAGATTTGATTTTTATTATTGAGAATTTGTGGTAGGGTTTCAGTGCATTTGTAAGTGACTGCTCATGTTGATCTGCACTCAGAAGGATCTACTAGTTTCAGACTCTGAAGACTACAGAGATAGGATGGAACAAAATTGTGAAAAATTTTGAAGACTTTTTTTAATACGTTGTGATTTTCAGGGGCTGAAAACAATGTAGGTCATTAAGAAAATAAAGTGAGCACAAAATGCTCCAGGAGAGGACAAGGCATTGGAGGTTTAAATGAGTAGAGGATGACTAGGACAGCTTTGAATCTGGAAACAAAAAAGAGATGTTTGAACATTTCAGTAGCGGACATATTCAGCAATTCTGGGTCATCTGCAGATCAATTAGGACACCGAGGTTACTAGCAGTCTGATTTAGTGTGAGATAGTGACTAGCTAGTGGAATGGGATTGGTGCTAATGGGACAGAACTTGAGATAGCGGCTGAAGATAATGGATGTTGTTATTGGAATATAATGTCAAGCATAAATACAGACAGTCTGAGGCAGTGGCAGCATGAAATGAAGTGGTGGAAAGTAAACACCAGTGTACATGGAGATGCTGAACTAATACTTGTGGATTATATTGCCAGAATCACACTGTAGATGAAGAACAAGGGTGAACAAAAACAGGTCCTTAAAGAATGAAATACTCCATGGAGGCTGGTATCTCATCACTAAGTCTCGCATTTATTTACATGTGCACAACATATGGACCCTGACCAGCTAGCTAAGAGTCAGCCCCTAAAGTGAGGAGAATCCCTGACACTCCTGTTTATATCTGTCAGCCAGGGCTCCTTGATTTGCCCACGCTAACAGCCCCAATCAGGAACTTAAACTCAATGAAATTCATCTGGCCAACCTCATTCTAATCATTACAAGGAATTCCAGAGATTATGTAGTTAAGGAATAGCTGGGCAGAAAGGCCAGTGCTGTATTCATTTTAAACATCATCAGAAATATATGAATGGAACAAGGTGAGGAGCCTTTGTACTGAAGTGACCGATGAAGGAGAAGTGTGTGCACAGGATGGTGCAATTGTCCAAGAGATTATTTATCACAGAGATGCTGAAGAGCACAGAATTGAACGTAAGGCTCCCAAGTCACAATTACATTGTGACTTTGTTCTGGTTAACTTCAATGTTGTGAAAGGCATGAAGACCTGATTGGCCAGATTTAAACAGGTGATGCAGCCAATATAGGCACTATTTTGAAGAGATGAATAATTATTGTTCCCTTGAGAAAGAGGGAGATATTTTACTAAAGAAGGAATATCATACAAGTTATCTGTAGGAGGCTCATACTTAACAGACATTGGATGTTTAAATGAAGTAACTTAGGGAAATATTTAAACAATCACAAATGTTTTTTCTATATTTTTTAGGAACCTACTGTGGCTATCATAAATGTATCCATTTTATAACTGACTTTAGCTTGTCTGTGGAGAGCCAATATTCATTATGATGATGAGACATTTAATTACTACAGTGTATTGATTATCTCATCATTACAGTTCCCAATGGACAATTTAGCTTTTACCAAGTTTCTTTTTCACAGACCATACTTATTAGGAAGTAACTAATAACAATGAAGTTAGTAAACCCTTTTAGATCCACTTATCAGTGTCTGCTTGTACAGTTATAAGTTAATGTAAAGCATATCATCCATATAGTAAAATGGCAGTAATCTCTAACTGGAAGGGTGTTATTTTTAACTGAGATTTATACATTAAGTTGGTAAACCACTTCACAATTTAAACCGAGATGAAAATCTAAATTAAACAAGATTATCCTCAATTAAATATCTTCAGCAATGCCAACAGCATCTTACATACAACAATATAGATTTTGTGAACCTCTTATGAACAATATATTGGAAATAGCACAATGCCATAACACTCTTAAAAATGAAGAGCATAATTGTATAATGTTCATTTTATGTGCTGCTGATTATTTTCTATTTGAGCTGAGTATGCCATGTTAATTTAAGTTCACATCGACTGTTTTAAGACCGACTGAACCACATACCAAACATAATCCCATGTTCAAAAAAATGTTACTTCGGTTATTAACTTACCAAGACTCAGTTACAACATTGACAGGTTTTCAACATTTTATCAACCATATAAGGGTGGGTCTTAAACATTTTAACTGCTATCGTACACAAAAATGTCTTAATTATCTTCAAATTATTTCCTGTACCATAGACCCTAAATCCCTCTTGAATGCCTTATGACTGGGCCTGTGGGTAAGTCAGAGGTCATATCCTCCCCTCACATGCTTTAATAGATTTCTAATCCACTTGACAGGATCTGCTTTTTTCTGTAGTAGTTGCCAAGGGAAATCATTGTGGTAAGTTCTGTTCTTAATAACTTTAACATATACCTTAACGCGGAAAACTGAACAATGTAAAGGAACTGCCAAAAAGGAGTAGATAATCAGGATTCATTTGAGCTGTTGTCATTAACTGACTGTATTCTGCTGTTCAGTGAATAAAGGCTTTCACTATTAAAAAAAAAAGTGTAGTGGATTTGGAAGACTATAGTTAACCTCCTTAAATGTAAATACATTTTCTTCTTATTTTGCTGCTTTTTAATGTTGTAGATTAGGCAAGTTAAATAAAGCAAAAGCCAATTATTGATAAACTTTAAATAATGAGCCAAATGTAAAGGTAAACTTATCACAATATTTAAAAGATTGTGGGTAAGAATCTATTCCAGCTGTAGAGATTTATAACTCTGTTCCTCATATGTCTACAGACAACATAGTTTTAAATACATTCTTGCAGTGATTAGCTAAGTATTATACCTGGTGAGATCACTCTATAATCTGGCTGCGCTCAGTAATGAAATGAATGTCTGTGAAGATATAGAAAACCTGTCACAGAAATCATACTCAATCTGGAGACACAACTACGCTAAAGTTATAACTAAAAGTGCCTTTCCCAACAATTCAACTTAATTTCAATCAGGTCAGCAAATAACACACATCTTTAACATCTGCTGGTAACAAAAGAAATTTTGATATTAATTGTCTTATAATCTGTGGTTACAATAAATGTAGCTCACAATACTTGTCACATCAGAATCTTTCAAAATGTTTATTTGTGTTCTTCTCTGTCAAATTTGTCATTTTATTGATTCTTTTATTTGAAATGGGCATTGCGTCCAGGCCAGCATTCATTGTCAATCTCTAGTTGCCCCTGAGAAGGCTAAAATGAGCTTCCTTCTTGAACTGCTGCAGTCCACTGCTCTAGGTAGACCCCCAATTAGGGACGCATAAGGGGCTTAGGTAAGGGGAACAGCAAACGTGTCTTTCCTAGGGTGGATGATTTCAAAACCAGGGTGTATTTTAAGGTGAAAGGAGAAAGAATTAAAAGGGACCTGAGGTGCAACATTTTCATGCAGCATGTGATTTGTGTGTGGAATGAACTGCCAGAGGACGTGATAGATGCAGGTACAGTTACAACATTTAAAAGACATTTGGACAGGTACTTGAACAGGAAATGTTTATAGCGATATGGGACAAAGGTAGGCAAGTAGGACTAGTCTAGTTTGGGTAGCTTGGCCAGCATTAATGAGCTGGTCTGAAGGGTCTATTTCCATGCTGTGTGACTCTATGACTCTATGTGTGCCAGGATTTTGACCAAGCAACACTGATGAAATGACAACATATATATATATATAAGTATGGATGGTGTGTGGTTTGGAGGGGTGTGTGTTGGTGGTGTCTTCCCATGTATCCACTGTCCTTGTCTTTCCAGATGAAAGTGGTTGTCAGTTTGGAAGGTGTTGTCAAAGGAGCTTTTGATGAATTTCAGTCATATATCTTGTTGCTACTGGGCTTTGCTGGTGGAAAGGGTGAATGTTTGTGGATGTGATCGGCTGCTTTGCCCTGGATTGTGTCAAGCTTCTTGGATCTGCAATCTTCTGGGCAAATAGGGAGTATTCCATCGCACTCTTCACTTGTGCCTGATAAATGAGGAACAGATTATGGGGAGTCAGGAGACAAGTTACTCACTGCAAGATTCCTAGCTTCTGACCTGTTCTTGTAACTACACTACTTATATAGCTAGTCCAGTTTTAGCTAATGGTAACCCCCAGGATATTGATAGCAGGGGAATTCAGTAATGGTAATACCATTGAACATCAAGGGGCAAAAATTTGATTCTCTTTGATTGGATATGGCCATTGTTTGATCATTTGGGATATCTATAAACCTAAAAAATACTTGAACAGAATTATACAGGTCAGAACGTTGTTCCCACTGGCAGGGAGTCCAGGGCTACGTGTCACAGTCTGAAAATGTAGGGTAAATAATTTGGGACTGAGATAAGAAGAAATTTCTTTACCCAGTGAGTCATGAGCTTGTGTAATTGCTAGCACAGAAAGCAGCTGAGGCCAAAAAATTGAATGATTTCCAGAAGGAGTTGGATATAACATTTGGTGATAAAAGCATCAAAGGGTATCAGGCAAAAAGAGTTAAAATAACTATCTTGCAAAGCGATATTTAATGGCACACGGTCGCAATGTACTAGCTCTGGATAAACTCACAATGACAAAAAGTTGCTAGTTGTCAGTTCCAAAGGAAAGAAAACAGTACATGGGAAATTCTGTGGGATCACTGTACCATTCGTTCTGCGAGCCACTTAACTCAAGATGGCAAAGAAATGTCACTGTTTTGACATAAGAACTCCACAAAGGGGTTGTTTATTAATTAAGCCACTATGCTTTGAAAGAAGTCATTAAAACACCAGGGGCATCAGACAGGGGAAAATGATTGATGTAGACAACCAGGCGTAAAACTGTTACGTGCAATCAGACCTGATAATATATATGTGCCTTCATATTAATTGTATATGACCTATATAATGACTAGTTAATTGTGCTCATATTCTATGCATGATGTAAACCTAATAAATAGTAATGATTGGATTTAGATAATAAAACACTTCTTAATTGGCATCTGTTAATTTTGTGTAACTGATACAAGTACGTAACCATCTCTGTAATTCTTTGTCCGGGCTCACCAGCATGTAATGATTAGATAGTCTGGAATCCCTTGCTACGGCAAGCAATAAAGGCCATTTTAAATACTGCGAAGACCTCCGTCTGGTTGCTGTCTATAGAGAATGGTCATTTCACTATTGGACCCTGGATACTCCTGCAACATCAGAGTAAAGCAAGAACAGGCTGTTGAGTTGGATCAGCAGCCATGATCAAAATGAATGGGGGAACAGGCTTGAAGGGCTGAGCAGCCTACTGCTACTCCTATGTTTTATGTTTCTAGCATGTAAGTGGGCTGAAAATATCTTTTCAAAAGAAATGACAATATGAAGTGTTTTGTGATGATCAAATAAGTGCTGTAATGGTATTACATTTTGTATCAATAGTAGTAACCCTAATGCACAACTATAGCTTTTATGGAGGAGGCACTTGAGAAATTTTGGTCTGAATTATTACTCAGATGGACCAGTTTTAAGTAAAAATAGCACTGCAGACTAAATAAGACCGTAAGACCATAAGACATAGGAGCGGAAGTAAAGCCATTCGGCCCATCAAGCCTACTCCACGATTTAAATCATGGCTGATGGGCATTTCAATTCGACTTCCCTGCACGCTCCGCATAGCCCTTGATTCCTTGTGAGATCAAGAATTTATCGATCTCTGCCTTGAAGACATCTAACGTCCCGGCCTCCATTGCACTCCGTGACAATGAATTCCACAGGCCCACCACTCTCTGGCTGAAGAAATGCTTCCTCATTTCAGTTTTAAACTTACCCCCTCTAATTTTAAGGCTGTGCCCAGGGATCCTAGTCTCCCTGCCTAATGGAAACAACTTCCTAGCGTCCACCCTTCCTAAGCCATACATTATCTTGTAAGTTTCTATTAGATCGCCCCTCAACCTTCTAAACTCTAATGAATACAATCCCAGAATCCTCAGCCATTCATTGTATGTTAAACCTACCATTCCAGGGATCATCAGTGTGAATCTCTGCTGAACACGCTCCAGTGCCAGTGTGTCCTTCCTGAGGTGTGGGCCCCAAAATTAGACATAGTATTCTAAATGGGGCGTAACTAGAGCTTTATAAAGTCTCAGAAGCACATCACTGCTTTTATATTCCAACCCTCTTGAGATAAACGACAACACTACATTCGCTTTCTTAATCACGGACTCTACCTGCAAGTTAACTTTTAGAGAATCCTGGACCAACACTCCCAGATCCCTTTGTACTTCTGCTTTACGAATTCTCTCACTGTTTAGAAAATAGTCCATGCCTGTATTCTTTTTTCCAAAGTGCAAAACCTCGCATTTGCTCATGTTGAATTTCATCAGCCATTTTCTTGACCACTCTCCTAAACTGTCTAAATCTTTCCGCAGCTTCCCCACCTCCTCAGTACTACCCGCCTGTCCACCTATCTTTGAATCATTGGCAAACTTCGCCAGAATGCCCCCAGTCCCTTCATCCAGATCATTAATATATAAAGTGAACAGCGGCGGCCCCAACACTGAACCCTGCGGGACACCACTTGTCACCGGTTGCCATTCTGAAAAAGAGCCTTTATCCCAACGCTCTGCCTTCTGTTAGACAGCCAATCCTCAATCCAAGCCAGTAGCTCACCTCAAACACCATGGGCCCTCACCCTGCTCAGCAGCCTCCCGTGAGGCACCTTGTCAAAGGCCTTTTGGAAGTCTAGATAGATAACATCCACTGGGCTTCCCTGGTCTAACTTACTTGTTACCTCTTCAAAGAATTCTAACAGGTTTGTCAGGCATGACCTCCCCTTACTAAAACCATGCTGACTTGTTCTAATCCGACCCTGCACTTCCAGGAATTTAGAAATCTCATCCTTGACGATGGATTCTAGAATTTTACCAACAACCGAGGTTAGGCTAATCGGCCTATAAATTTCCATCTTTTGCCTTGATCCTTTCTTAAACAAGGGGGTTACAACATTGATTTTCCAATCATCTGGGACTTTCCCAGACTCCAGTGACTTTTGAAAGATCACGACCAAAGCCTCCGCTATTTCCTCAGCCACCTCCCTCAAAACTCTAGGATGTAGCCCATCGGAGCCAGGAGATTTATCAATTTTTACACCTTTTTGCTTTTCTCGCACTTTCTCTTTTGTAATGCCTACCATACTCAACTCTGCCCCCGGCTCTCCCTAATTGTTGGCATACTACTCATGTCTTCCACTGTGAAGACTGACACAAAGTACTTATTAAGTTCTTCAGCTATTTTCTTATCTCCCATCACTCGCCTTCCAGCATCAATTTGGAGCAGCCCAATGTCTACTTTTGCCTCTCATTTGTTTCTTATGTATTGTGTAAATCTGGACATCTCACCTCGAAACCTTATGGCTGTAATTTTTTGCGTGGATGTTGTCGGGGCCAGAGTTAGTGCTGCTTAATTGATTTCACCACCTTTCGTTATTGCAGTGGAATATCCATCATTTTATGATTTGAATGACATTTTAAAGTACCTTAAGTGGGTCGACAAATATGTTTGCTTGTTTTTATAAGTCATTAAAGGAAGTTAAATGTACCTTTTTAAAATAAGTCAAATAGACAGGGGAGATGATGGCCTAGTGGTATTGTCACTGAACTGCTAATCCAGAGACCGAAGCCATGTTCAGGGAACCTGGGTTCAAAATCCTGTAGATGGTGGAATTTGAATTCAATAAAAATCTGGAATTAAGAATCTAATGATGACCACAAATCATTCGTTGGAAAACCCATTCTTTTTTTCTCTATTCATTCACTGGATGAGGGTTTCATTGGATGGGCAGCATTTATTGCCCAGAGGGCAGTTGAGAGTCACCCACATTTCTGTGGGTCTGGAGTCACATGTAGGCCAGACCAGGTAAGGATGGCAGTTTCCTTACCTCAAGGACATTAGTGAACCAGATGGGTTTTTCCAACAATTGACAAGATTCTTAATTCCAGATATTTATTGAACTCAAATTCCACCATGTACCATGGTAGTATTCGAACCCTGGTTCACAAATATCCATTAGGGAATGAAACTGCCATTCTTAACTGGTCTGGACTATATATGATTCCAGGCCCAATGCAATATGATTGACTCTTAGCTGTTCTCTGGGAAAATAGAATTGGGAAATAAATGTTGGCCGAGCCAGTGACCCTTATCTTGTGAATAAGTAGAAAAAAGGAAAATGCTTTTCTTTAAGATCATAAATTCATCAGGAAATATTCAATATTTTGACTTAATTTCAGAATGTATATTGAGTTCTGTCTATTGTGGAAATTAGTTGAGTTGCCGTGTGGTGTGCAAAAACCACGGGATGTTGGTTGACATGAGTTGGCACAACATTTGATACGATTCATAGATTTTCATCAAGCAGAGGAAAATGGTTAGAGGGGAATATGTTGACTCAGGAACTATAAAGAGCTACGTTACGTGTACAGAGGGGAATGGGTTTCATAAGATTTATAAAGGCCCATAAGCTAGTTTCTCATTAACTCTTTGCTCATAGATGTGACACAGTGATGGGGCACTGAGGCCATACTTTCACCCAGTCTGTATTTGCACCTGGCAGCTCCAATAACTATCTCTGCCCATTGTCTAGGAACATTCTTGCTGAGTTGGATTTGCAGAGTTACGAACTGTTCCAATTCTTTGTTCCTTACCCTTGAGCAAAAGATTCAGGCCTTCAAATTGTACCTTTACATGAAAATGTTGCTGTGTAGATGCCAACATGTACATGCCATGTACATGCCAAACTAAATCCCTGACCCATTTTAAATCATATTAACAGATAGCTATTAGCTGGTTCAGGAAGGAAAAGTTCAAGCAAACATACTAGTCAATGCAAATACATATGTTGACAGTTGACCTACTGTAAATTAGATCAATTTTGGTGAACTAGTTGGTTGATCAAAAACAATTTTGGTATTTTGTTCCATTTATAATTTGTATAGCTTCCTGTTATTTTTATACGTTGCTTAAATTTCTCTTGTAATTGTTTATGTATCTTAACTGTTCTTACATACCTGTTTTTTCCAAGAGCAACTATTTTTACAGTTTGGCTTAGCCAGGTTCTCTGTGAACTGAATCAAAGATTTTCAAACAAGTGGGTTTTCACAACTGTTTTTCAAATTTCCCCAAATGAAGCCTTGTGTGCGCGGCCCTAATAAGGTCTTCCCACTAGAACTATGGTTTAAGTTATGGATACCAGGTCTGATCACAGCCTCAAAAGTCTTGTAGCTATGCTTAAAGGTTAGACCCTACTGTCTTAATTCTACTTTGTAATATTCCAAGTGCTGCAATCTAGTTATAAATGTTTCTGTGACCCTTAGTTTCTTTATTTTCCAACTGTAGGTATGCTTTGTGGTATTTATTCCTTATGGTAGCAATGTACATTGCAAACTATAAGCATTGTTTTTTGTACTTCTGGTTTCATCCTTTTTTTGCGCTGTTAATGTAAAAATGTCCCCCTTGCCTAGCAAGAATTTTTAACTGCCCTCCTACAATTCACTTCCCAGTTGAAACTTTAACTGGGAATGTTGCTACAAATCTTTGCTTCCCAACTGAAACAATAGCTAACAGATGTGCCTAGTCTTTGAGCACTTTCTAGCTTGCTCTGCTGCTCCTATACTTATTACCAGGTCTGAAATAAAGGTATTAGCGTGGAATATCATTTCTCCTTCAGTGGTTTTTCACCAGTTCTTGCTCATAAGTGCTTAAAACTACTGACTGCATGAACATTTCTTAAAACTGTAAACTCATTTGGTCATCTGGAAGCTTGTTCTCCTCAGCCCAATGGATTTTTTTCCACAGTTGTACCTTGTAGCATTAAGCCATGATGTCCACTCTTGTTCACATATGGTATTTGTGTACAGAAGAGTGATACTACCATTCCTCGAGGGCTTATTTGATTTACCTTGGTGGAAGAACAGCCATGAGAGAATCTTCACAAAAAGAGACTAAATGTAGTTATTATATGATACCAAGGCTCATTAGCTAGTTAGAATTTGTTACAAAGGCAATTAGGAGACATAGATGAAATAGATACACATCAATCCTCTTCAAGGCCCAGAGTTATTCTCACAATTTTCCTACTGAAGGATCTAGGACATCACTAGATTGGGTGAAGTAACGCAGGCTTCAATATCAACTCTTTCAGAACCATTATCTTCTAAACAGAGGCATCATGCTGATGGGTTGCATCTGTACCTACTGTCCATTAGGAATGCTCCTAAGCTGCAGTGGCAGTCGGAGGGCCCAAGTGATATCAGGCAAGCAGCTCCGCCTACAGAATCAGATGCTGCTGAGGTAGGCATGTCAGCACAGTTCGAGCACTGTCTCTCCACATAGGAGCACAATGGGATTCCCTCTGACTGATGGGGAAAGCCTTCTGCAGGCTCATTAACAAACTGCACAGTTCCCTTTCATCTTTGTGAGCCTGATCGCTGGGACATGGAATCTCTGTGTCTGATTGCTCCATGGTCCACTGCCAGCAAGACAATTTGACTGGAATGATAATTTCAGGACACAGTGCCGATGCAAAGTAGACCACTTATGTGGAATTTTAAATGCACAAATTGCGTTGTGCAATTTGAGGAAATTCACTTTGAAACAAGAGTACATGAGGAAGAAGTTCCGATGCACCTCCTAATTATCTATCTGCTCCACTCCCTGTTCCTCTCACCTTATCCAAGAGATCAGGAAAATTCAACCCATTAACTCTGCATTATCTCCACAGTTCAGACAGACCAGTTGATTATTTTTGATATTTTCTGTTTTAAAATCCAATACGTGCTGAGCCTGTTACAGTATTTTCCAATTACCACTAGCAAAAGGGAATCTGAAGTATGTGTATTATGAATATGTGTAACCTGTTGTCACTGTTCCTCTGGTTTATTTTCTCCTATTTTGAATCTCTCATTGTTGTTCTCTAACACATCGACTTCATTTCAACAGTGTTTGTAACAGGTAAAGAATTATTTGCAGACATTAAAAGGTTTTGTACACTTCATCCATGACAATCTAACTGTTGGAATACTACATCCAAACTCTCATAATCCCTGTGTTAATGCAAAACCCGTTAAGATATTGAGAATCTGGTACTAGAGTCATCAGTCATGGTTTCAGGCCGTAACTTTGGTCAGCTGAGAATTAGTTATAAATATTTGATTCAGGTTTGATTTTGCAAGGGTAAGATATGAATCTGATCAATGTTTTTAAAATGCACATCCATCAATTAATAGCTGTTTAGAAATAGAATAAGAACATTATGGTAGATCAATGTGAGTAATGAACTCCCAGGACTATGGAGAAATACTTCATAGAACCCTAGAAGTCAAGGTTATCTGCATTGTTAAACATTACACACAATTGCAACAAAACAAATTCTAAAAGCATCAGTGATTTCAGAAGTGGTTTGCTATATTGCTGATTGATATACACAATTTCTCATGCAGTTTTCCCAAAAATGGTGATGGAATGTTACTTCAATAGACATGTGCCTGGTATTGACAGGCAAAATGTAAATGATCTTTTCCTTGGCAAATTAAATTTATTTTAACTAGACCTGACAATATTTTGTTAATAAATATGAACAGTTTTCTGCACAAATAATCAATGCCTTAGTTGTCAATATTTGTGAATTCTGAGAGATGTAACGTTTCTAAGAATTCTACCAAATTAGTGTCGGAAGCAAAGATTCTAATCATTGTAAGAGGCTCTTGCTTCTCCTGGTCCACAGGAATGTTGAAGATAGCAACTAATTTAAAGAGCAGGCAGCTCTACCCTCCCTTTGCCTGTTGGGACTCCTTACAATGGAATATCAGTTGCAGCAATGAATTTTGAAATGGTACAACTCAGGAAATACAAAGTAGTAAAAAGGAGCAGGATTGTACCTTTGGGGCTGACAAAAATAAACTTGGCTGCTGCTTTCCTGGAAGTTACACCCTTCACAAGCCAGGCACTTATCCACTCCAACACCCCTTCCCCCCTACCCCTTGCTTCAATCTGCTATCTAGCAATCAATATGGTAAATTTTAATAATTTTAAAACAAATATGATTGTTGTGCCCATTGAACACAGCAGAAATAAAAATCAAGAAATAAGTAAAGCAGGCTGTTGACACACAATTCTGTCTATTGCATAAAACATTAAGATTGACTTTTTAAAATTCATTCTTGGGATGTATGCACCACAAGCAGGTCAGCATTTATTGCACATCCCTAGCTGTCTTTGAGAAGGTGGTGGTGACCTCCCTTGTTGAACCAATGCCACTCCTTTAGTGTATGTAGAACCACAATGCTGTTAGGGAGGGAATAGCAGTAATTGTCTCACTGATAGTGAATGAATGGTGATATATTTCAGAGTTCAGGTTGGTAAATTACTTGGAGAGTGGTGGTGTGCCCATGCATCTTCCGCCCCTGTCCTTTTAGATGGTAGTGATGAGGGGTTTGGAAGATTCTGAGTATGGAGCCTTGGTAAATTTAATGTGTTTTTTTTGCCCGAAGTGGAGTATGGTATCACAATTAAAATGCTTTCCAAATGACTTGAGTAGGAGCCATTGGACTCCAGTGATATTAAGTTCAATGAAGGAATTAGAGATGTATGACCAAGATTATATTATTGAGAAGCAACTGCTATAGAAATGTATTATTTGTCGCCTAGACTTTTATTCCTGAACTCTCACTAATATAGCAAGCATAAATGTAGTAGAGTAAATGCGATATAGTGCATTATTAAATATTGAAAAAAAATTTCAAGCAGTTTATGTTGTAAAACAATAATGATTCTGAGAATATGAAGTTATTGTGCAAAGTACTTAAATAATGACTTACAATGATCTTTCATATCATTGTGATGTGAAACTTCTTGAAAAATATTCAGCTATGAATCTAAAACCTGGATATTTTAATGGCGCATTGGATTAAATGCTGATGTTTGCAACCCTGATTAAACAATTTTTATTTGGTAGTCTTGTGTGTTAAACTTCAGAGCCATTGCTGCAGTGTTTTGTTATTATTGGTGTATTACAATTAGACGTAAACTATAAGACACCTGGAACAGAAAACATCCAATTATGATAATGAAACCTTGTTCATTGTCAAAATGAAAGCATGAGAAGAGATAGGGATGTGAGAAGCCATGAAAATATAGGGGTAAATTTTTAACTATTTGGCAACTGACTAATTGAGCAGACTGGCTTGTTATCTGAATATGCTGATGGGAGGCATGGAACATTTTGAGGTCTGCACCATAATCACAAAACCATGGGGGTTCCTGTGGTACAGTGGTGGTTACCCTACCTCTGAGCCAGGGGGGCTCAGCTTCATGTCCTACCTGCTCCAGAGGTGTATATTAATATCTTTGAACAAGTTGTTAGAAAATACCTATTAACATAAACATAGCTGGCTGTGGACACTTCAAAGCTATTTTGGGATATGTCTGGCAGGTGTGCAGAGGAGGGAGGGAGAGTGCGATTTGCCTCATTTTTGATTCTATTCTAATAACATGTATTATTCACTGCCCATAGGGCCATGTCTTCCACCACAATTTGCATAAAGAAGCAGGTTCTGAATCCTCCCTAACTGGAGCAGATATGAACCTATATTGATCATCATCCCTACAGTGTGGAAACAGGCCCTTCAGCCCAACAAGTCCGCACTGACACTCAAAGCATTCCATCCAGACCCATCCCCCTATAAATCACCTAATCTGCACATCCCTGAACATTATGGGCAATATATCATGGCCAATCCACCTAGCCTGCACATTTTTGAACTGTGGGACGAAACTGGAGGAAACCCACGCAGACACAGTGAGAATGTGCAAACTCCACACAGACAGTCGCCCGAGGGTGGAATTGAACCCAGGTCCCCACCGCTGTGAGGCAGCAGTGCTAACCACTGAGCCACCACTACTCTGATCCACTCTGGACATCGAGCCAACTGAACCAATAGGACACCAAAAGATTCTGAGTTGCTTGGGCAACTTATACTTTGAGAGAAGCTGGTGAGGTAAGGACTCTGAGACAGTCAGCATCGCCTAACTGAGCAGGTAGAAAAGAGCTCTGAAGCAGGCAGGCATTCAGAGGACAGCTTGATTCATTAGAGCTGATTGGAATTTGTTGTTCTTGCACTACAGGAAAAGGCGTTTTTTTTGGTGAATCTCTGGAAAACGGTTAAGGTCTTTTCCATTCTTTAGTTTTAACGTAGCATACAAGGCAATGGCCTGGAGAGAGGTGGGTGAAGCAGTAGGCCTTAGGCAGCAGCAGGAGCTGCACAATTCCAAGTGTAGCCAGACACAGGTCCACTTTAGCCCATGGTCTCCCGGTGAGCGAGGGGCAGGTCCCAGACTGACTCCACTGGCCTGAACCCTCAGGCTGATCCGAGGCTCTAGGCCTGCAGCTAGGCCTGGGCGTCAGAAGGAGCGGAAGTGCTGGTGAAAGGGATGGCAGAGGACTGTCTAGAGGGACGTCAAATGGGAAACAGGATGTACGGAACCAGTGCGTACCCAGGCCCATGGCTCCAGCTTGGAGGCAGCAGTTGCAATTGTAATAACGTTGGTGATGGGCTGTAACAGACTCCCTAGAACCCATCAAAGAGAACCAGCAGCTCATTTCAGAGACTGCAGCAATGTCAAGCACTGACTGGTGGAGCAGCAGAGGAGGAACAAGAAGAAGAGAGAAAGATGAACTCAGTTGCAGTAAAATCCTGCACGATATTCAGTGATTCAAGATGGCATCTAAATGTAACGTGAATGCAACACTTTTCACTGTATTTTTATGTACACGTAACAAGAAATCTAAATCTAAATCTAAAGTTGCCAGTATAATTAAAGGACAATTTTTAAAATAAATAACTCGATAATGTAAATATCAAATTAAAAGTCATTAAGAATTGAAGGACAGGTGATAAATCAAGGCTGCAATGTGAGCATGTTTCTAGATACCATTGTGATCTAGGGGAAACATTTCTAAGTAAGTTTGCAAAGTTCAAGCAGCTTCCGTTCAGAGTTTATGTGCTATTAGCTGGGCTACAGGCACTGCAAGGCATGAAAGAGAGAGAGATTTACCTGGATTCTTCTGTGTCAGGAGGTAGTAATACCACTTAATTGGGATTCTGAGTTGGAGCAAGGTCAGAGACAAGCGAGTGGGTAAAGGGATTTAGAGGATTGTAATGCAGGAACATCAGCCTCTACAATTGTTCAATAACTTTGAACTTGTTTGGATCAGACCAGGGTTTGTAGGGTTGATGAGCAAACCAAAGTTGACATCATGGTATAAGAAACCTTTCAAGAACATGGAGCAATAAGGAATGTAGGAGTTGTAAGGCATTGAAAACTGAAGAGTAGTTCAGACAGCTGCATTGCCTGTCCGGTGCCAGGATTTGGAATATCTGCTCAGGGTCTGAAAGGAAACTTGGAGTGGAAAGGAGTGATCCAGTGTTTGTAGTCCATATAGGTACCAATAGTGTAGATAGAGTGAGGAAAGAGCTTCTGAATGGAGAGCATGAGGAACTGGGCACTAAATTAATAAGCAGAACTGCAAAGGATATAATCTATAGATTAATGAGAGCAGATATAATGGTGTTAATTTTCCATAATCCCTTAGATTCCGTCAAGCAAAGGTTCCATCAGGCTGGAGAGTAGCAAATATAGTACTTCAATTCAAGATAGGAGGTAGGCAGAAAATAGGAAATATTAAGCCAGTGTCTTGATGCCTGTCATGGGGAAGATGTTAGATTCAATTAATTATTAATCAGTTAGAATCAATTATGGTGTGCATTTGAAGAATTCAAAATAATTGGAAGGAGTAAACATGATTTCATGAAATTGTGTTTAATTAATTTTTTAGATATCTTTGGAGGAGTAACATGCTGTTAATAAAAAGAAGTTTGTACTTGAATATCTAGAATGGATTTGGTAAGGTGCCACATCAAAGGGTATTGTGGAAAATAAAAGTTCATGGTGGAATGCATTCTCACTGAGAGAAGATTTGCTGTCTAACAGAAAGCAGAGTATGTCTAAGAAGGTCTTTTTTCTGTTCAGTCAGATGTGACTATTGAAGTCCTGGGATGGTCCGTGCTGGGATTTCAGTTCCTACAGTTTACATCAGTGACTTAGACAGCGGCAATGAAGGAATTGACGCTGCACAATACAAAGAAAGGTTGAAAATAGTGTTATGGAGAAGAATTAAAGAGTTTTCAGATGGAAATAGACAGGTTGTCTGAGTGGACAAAAATGTGGGAAAATGTGAAAGCTGTGATCATTGGCAGGAAAGTAGAGAATTACTTAAACAGAAAATGACTGCAGAATTGCAAGGTGCAGAACATTTGAGATTGAGTCCCAAGAAGGTGGTATACACATATAGGAAGTAATCAAGAAGGGCTTATTGTTTTTAGTGGAGTTATATATAAAAGTAAGGACATTATGCCTCAGGGCATTGGTGAGACTGCATCTTGAAAACTGCATGCAATTTTATAGAATATGGAACATAGAATATAGAACATTACAACACAGTACAGGCCCTTTGGCCCTCGATGTTTCGCCGGCCTGTGAAACCAATCTGAAGCCCATCTAACCTACACTATTCCATTATCGTCCATATGTTTATCCAATGACCATTTAAATGCCCTTAAAGTTGGCGAGTTTACTACTGTTGCAGTAGTATGTGCTGTATTGCAGTACTAGTAGTATTGTTGCATTTTGATCTCCTTATTTAAGGAAGCATTTAAATGCATCAAAGTCACTTCAGAGGAGATTTACTACATTGTTACTTGGAAAGAATGGGTTGTTTTAAGTGATAGCTTAGATTGGCTGGACTTGTTTCCACTGGAGTCCGACTCAAAACTTCAGACTCAAAATGGTAACTCTGCTTCTCTCTTCACAGTTGCTGCAGGCCTGTTCAATTTCTACAAAGTTTTCAGTGTTTGTTTCAGATTTTCAACACTCTCACTATTTTGCCTTTATTACAGTAAATAGACTCTTGTTCAGTAAGGGAATCAAAGGCAGTCACTGGCAGATGTGAATGTAGAATTCAAAATACAAATTGATCAACCATGATTTAGTTGGATTACAGGCCAAATGGTTGATTTCTGCTCGTCTTTTTAATGTACACTTTAATCTGGATCAATGATCAGTCATGGTAGCTGCTCCAATTTTCTTTTACTTTCATGCCTGACCAGGAATCTCTGTTCCTCTTACTGTTTGCCATTGGTATGCGTTAGAAGGATTTACAAGTTAATATTCACCCAGTTTTGCGAGGTTATAAACATGCTTTAGTACTGCTCAAAAAAGAGACGTTGTGTCAATGCTTTTCATCTTGAACTTGTCATGAAATTTCACAAGAATACAAATTCAAGGGGAAAACAAATAGTTTTTCTGCTTGAGAAGAAGGGTCTGATTTTTTATCAAGTGGACTGTCATTAGTCAAGGTGTTGCCATGGAGAATTACTTATTAATCCTGATTGACAGTTTCTAGCCAGCCTTTGTTAAATTTTAGACCAGGCATGTTAACATAGATTGGTTAGGATTTTGCCCTGAAAAATGAACCAGCAAAGGGATATCTTCTATTTTCTTCAGCTGAAACATGTGCAGTACTTGTCCATGCTCTTTTTCTTTGTAAAGAATAGAGCCCTGTTTATTAATACATGTAGCTCCCACTATATGCATGTTTGCTACATTGTGAACCTGACTTACAATTCTAAATTGATTCTCAGTGGAATTCCTCACGTATTCAGAATTATCCAACACGTTGTTCACTTGCTGAGCCACATCCAATGTTAGACGCTGTGTTGTGAGTTTTGCAAGCATGGACTTGTTGATCACATTCAATATTTGCTTATTGTTAACAGTTGAACAATTGTGCTGTTTATGATCTGTCAGTCTTTGGGATATATTGCCTTTATTCCTGGCATCACACTGTTACTGAAGTTCATATACCACATTATTCATTTGTGAGAGGCAAATGTCTTTTTGGCTTGATAATGGTATCCAATTATTGTGAACTTAACTTGTGCTGGTGCTGTTTTGTAGGAGCCTGAACCAGCTCGCTTCACCAGTTGCTTAAATTTTTGAGATGCTTTATAGCTTGTGGATAATTTGAGGTTTGAATGGGCATTTTTCAGGACCAAGAGTAACCTGCTTAGAGTTTGGAGATAATGGGAACTGCAGTTGCTGGAGAATCCAAGATAACAAAGTGTGGAGCTGGATGAACATAGCCGGTCAAGCAGCATCTTAGGAACACAAAAGTTGACATTTTATGAATGATACTCAATGAGAAATGATCTGATCAGGATATCCACTATCCCACAAAATGGCTTTGGTTTGATCTATTTCAGCCTTGCGTATTGGAGAAATGATTCAGATCCTATTTATGAAGGATTTGCCCAGGACAATGTGTGAAATAGATGCTGATAGGCCTTCGATCATAATTCTGGACTTCGCTGGTCTTGTCAGAAATCGATCCTCTATCAATCTCTTGGCATTTTACTCCCAACACAATGCTGTGCTACAGTTAAAGAATTTGGTCCCAATAGGGAAGCAAATGATTTAATGTATTACAGAATTCTATAATTAATCATCTGAATTCCTGCATCTGGCAAATATTTGCAAATCATTACATGTAGTATATTTCTAAAGAAGGGTCCCGACCTGAAACATCAAGCTTTCCTGCTCCTGTGATGCAGCTTGGCCTGCTGTGTTCCTCCAGCTTCACACTGTGTTATCAAGTGTTGCATATTCTTGTGTTTTTATCTTTAATACATAAATTGCATTAGAAATATTATTTTACTAGATGAAAATTAATTTTTAATCTAAAAATTCCACATTTGAGGCATAACTTATCCATATTACATGCTTTCTTATGGGAAGCTTTTTATCAGCATGTTTTGTTTAGTAAGCCGCTTTTCAGAAACACATTATTCATGCTAAGGAAGTGATAGCTGTATTCTTACAAAAGCCCAGAGGAAGCATACTCTTCCTGATCCAACAGAAATAATTTCACTGATCTTTTAGTACCTCTTCGGCTATTTTGCAGCTTTTACTAAACAGACCATCTATTGCAGATATTGTACTCAGGAGACAGTTAAAACAGCCCTCCCATGTTAATCTTTTCCCAATTTGCACAGACTAGGAATATTCCTCTAAGATTTAGGCAGCTGATATGGCTGCCCAGTAAAAGGTCTTGAATAAAATAGTTGCAGCGTAGAAACAGGGCAGTAAGTTCACCACCTCTCTCATATCTATTGGCATTAGGTGATAGAATATTTTTCCTAGAATGCCACTCGGTTCCACATTTACCAATTTTGAGGTATTGACGGTATCTGCTTGTCTATGCTGACATAATCTTTTACTTATTCAGGACTTATGTTAGTGGTGGTGGGATCTGGATAGTAATGATATTGTGAAAACAGGAGAGTCAGAATCACAATGACTGGTAAGTTTCTTGTACTGGACAAGGTGAATAATTCATTGCATGCACATAAGCCTTTATTCTGATATAGTATTCAGCTCAATTGGGTTTCTACTCAATTTAGTTTCTACTCTGTATATTATACTGGGAAGCAGGAATGAATAATTCCACCTTTGTCAGTCAACTTGTGGTCTTCATTGGACATCCTGAGAATTATGGTCATCATGTCATCCACTTGCACCAGGAGAACCCACAACAGTGATGCTTTAAAGAAAATTTCAATCCTCAAAAACATAGAACCATAGAAACTAGGATCAGAATAGGTCATTTAGCCCTTTGAGACTGCTCTTCCATTCAGCATGATCGTTGCTGATCATCCAAATCAGTGTTCTCTTCCCAGTTTCTACTCAGTAACCTTTGATTCCATTAGCCTTAAGAATTATATCTGGCTCCTTCTTGAAAACATTCAATGCTTTGACCTCAAAAGCAGCCCTAAAGAAAGATGGCTGGTCACTGAAAGGCTTGACTGCTTTAGCTTCGAAACAAAGAAATAGTTTTCTAGTGTCCTCCTTTGACCATAGAATGTTTCTGAATGTCTCTAAATGTACTTGCAGACCAAACATTCTGCCTTGACAACTAAGATAACTCTCATTCTCAACAGTTATAATGAAAGGTTTCCCACTCGCATTTCTGCAAAATATTTGATAGTGTAATAATGTTATATATATATATATATATATATATATATATAAAACCTTCCAAGTATGTAAAAGAAAACTGCACCATGAACAGCATATACAGTATGCTAGGTTGCAGAGTATAAACATACATTGCTGAGGCTTCATATGGGATAGTAGATCTTCAACATAGCGGGAGAAAAGGTTAGGGAACAGATGGTTTAGGTGTTGCGTGTTGCAGAGGAAGGGCAGCTCAAAGGCAGAATGGCAGAAGGATGATAAGGTTCATCCTGTAAGGAACACCCCATTGAATAGCAACATTAGTTCTTAATTATCTGTCCTATTTTGCTACAGATAGGAAAATTGTTTTTGGCTGAATGAGGGGTTCAGTTCTAAGTGCATTTGTGGATATGGGTCTTTTGTCAAACACAGCTGGTTTGTGTTTTGTGCGGAATAATGTAATTCCACTATTTCCTTCCCTTGCAGATTTTATTCCCTTTCTCCATCCTATGTATTTTCATTGCTTTAGATACCTATTTTTATACTGTTGTTATTTGGTAATTCAAAACTTGAATATTACTGAGATAAGAAGACACGTTTTGTCAAATATAATTGTCTTGCATTCATCAGGACACATTGCAAAAAAAACCCAGATAAGGGGAAATCAAAAATTATACAGTATCAGAGAATCCTGATTAGTTGGCAAAGTGTCTCTGATTGGGAAAGGCACTATATTGTTAACCTTGCAGATAGACTTGAGCCATTTAATCACCTTATCAGCTTGTTGCAGAAATAGGGTATAAAAAGTCATCTGGCAGGGTAATTCCAGATAAGATAATTTCTCAATCTACATATCATGCAAACTCATAAATGGGACAATTGTTAATACTTTGGTTCCTGCAGAGTGTCCAGTCTACCTCAGAGTACTGTGGAACGATACCCTACCTCAAATGTTTGAACAACAGACGAAACTGTTTGATTCATGCTGCTACCCTACAGTAGCACCACGAGTGATATTCACCACAAATGAGGTGCTACCTTCAAGACAAAAAGAAATTTCACCTGTCACACAATTGAGTAATATGGTATATGAGTTCCTATTCTGGAGAGATGTCAGGTATGTAGTCGTATTACACAGATTGTATCAAACAGCATTTCTCTCTGGCCATGGAGAATGTACCAGTTAATGATGAATGGAAATTAACTGCCAAGCCTTTGTTTAAATTTTAAATAGAGGCATAATGAGTTTGATTGGTCAAGGCATTGCCTTGAGAAATTAGCAGGAGAATGGCTGTTACCTATTTTGTTGAGTTGAAACAGGTGAGTATGTGTACTGTTCTCTCTGCCTTCAAAAAGCATGGTCTTATATTTTAATACATGCAGCTTCCACTGCAACTGCATTACACTGCAAGGTTAACTGGTGAGTTTAAATTCGTTGTCAAGCTAATTCTTGTACTCTCAGATTAGCGAACGTTTTCAAATTGGGAAATAACAGCTAGTGATAATTTCTGTGCTTTGAACATTGCAAGCATGGGCTAGTTAGGTACAGCCGGTACTTTGCTTGTACAACAGTCAAAGGGAAATGCTATTTGATACAATCCTTTTTTCTCCTCGCACTTGACATCATTTCATCACTGAAATTAAAGTACAAGTTTCCTGTTGTTTCAAATACTCTGCAGCACAAATAATAACTTGTCTTTTATTTCGATAAATGCTCACACACCAACTGTTTGTTTCTGACAGACTTTGCTTCTTTTCAAATATTAGGGGTTAAAATTACTAGCCCTTTCTAATACATTGAATGTAATGTTAAAAGCGGAAGTGAAGCCAGTTCTGGCAAGTTGTTGAAATATCAGACTAGCTACTAAATACAAAGCCCTGAGATTCTGGGCATAGGTCTCTTCAGAGAAGAGCTGAATGTGAAAGAACATCTGCACAAAAGCAAGTTACATATATGGTAACAGCTGTTGTACCCACAAGATAAAAGATCTTTACAGTCCTTGGAGTGTATTTGTTTAAATTGATGGTTCTCTTGCTGTGTTCCAGGTTCAGAGTTGCAATGATTCATTTCTGCATTGCCTAGATTGTTGAAATTAATATTTTAAATGTTGAATTCCCACAAGCTTTTGGCATTGTTGGACTCACATAGTACTAAAAGGCCGTAAATAATAGCAATATCTCATCTGATGCACTTCCCTCATTTATAATCACATGGGAGCTGACAAGGCATTACAGATGTCTTGGATTCTCCTTGTCTCTAGATCATATGAAAGTGGTTGAGAAAGTAAAGAGTGTAGCACACACCCTTTTGTTGATTATAATCCAATTTCTTAGCGTAAGTTTAGCTGTAAAAAGAATGTCATTTGAAATTGCACACAGCTTGAATATAAACAAGGAGAAATCTATCATTACATGTCAAATATCACCTCAAATGTGATCAGCAGCAGAGAAAATCTCAGAGGCAGTTGTTGGGTGAAGCTTAATCTTCTCTCTAAGAAGGCAACAGTGGATTTGCACCCTGTAGTCCTCAGAATTTCACAGTTTATATGTATTGAGCCAGTCGTAAATTATGGGTTTTAGGCACTTGGTACAATCTCATCACATCACTCTGAGAAAATATTGGGATTCATGCTTCAATTGCTTGACTGGATTGAATGCAGGTTTTAGACTAGGATGGCTACATACTCGAAACATTGTTTGCAATGAGGACAAAAATGACAATGCATTTACAACCTAATGGTCCCTGAAATGGTCTTCAAAGATTCCTTGTAACTGTTGCTATTTGTTTATAAATTGACTGATTAAAATATGTTTAAATATGTAGGTGGGTTGTATTTAAGGCTTTGGTAACAGTGCATTGAATTGATGATCAGAGTTTCATTCAATATAGACGAGAGTTATCTGTTTCAGAGATAATGGGAACTGCAGATGCTGTAGAATCCAAGATAACAAAGTGTGGAGCTGGATGAACACAGCAGGCCAAACAGCATCTCAGGAGCAGAAAAGCTGACATTTCGGGCCTAGGCCCTTCATCAGAGAGTTGTTTATTTGGATTGCTGGTTGATCCAACTATTTTGGCTATCGCATTGGGAGTATGATTGCTGTCTTTTGTAATTTTGGCAAACTATCCAAATGATCTGTCCCTTTTTTGTACAGGCAGTATCCCACTGCAAAAGAAACTGCACTACAAGACAGCATCAAGTGTTTTGAAAGAGTGGAAATCATTAGTGGTTAGAGAACAATCTAAGTGCAATCAACCCTTATTATCCCATTTCATTCCTATTAGATACCAGCTATTGTAATTAATACTTCAGCTATGGATATAACTTGTTGCTTAACAACCAGAATCATGCAAATAAGTTTATTCCAAGATAGAATAAATTATAGCATTTATAGAAATTTTGTGTTGTTGGATGGATATTGCTGTCATCTTTAAAGAGATAGCGTGTACTTTTCATATTTTCTTGTGGTAATATGTTCCGTTATGTCACTTTCAATTGCCAATGTTAGAACAAATTAACTAGAAAAAGCTGATTAAATTGACATCATACTTGGGATCTAATCCATTGCTGTTCTAAGCAGTCAGCTAAGCAAAACCACCCAGAGTCAGATAGGAAACTGTAAACATATACAACATGTAATTGATAATTGAAATAACTTGACTTTATCAAATCAGTTCAGTTTACCAAGTGAATTGTCAAACTTACAGATTAGGGTTGATTCTTGGTTTATGTGGAGTTGGCATATTTTAGATCTTTTTAAATTAACCTGCTCAGACATAGTATGCCACTGAGGATGGGTATAACTTGAACTTGGGCCTTCAAGTACAGAAGTAGGGGCATTACTACTGCATCACAAAAGTCCTTGAGGTCAATAATGCAGACAATTGTAGCCAATTGGATTCAAATCTGCACAGAGAAACCACAAGATTTCAATCTCACTCTGTTAACAAAACTACAATAATCAAGAACTGGAGTTGATAGGATCTGAACAGTCATGGGGAGACTGCAATGAATTTCAGATACATAGCCTTAACCACTCAGCCATAACTACAGCACTGATGGTTGATTTTAACTATAGTGACTTTTTGTTGCAGAAGTTAGTTGAACAGGTGTTCTTTTCCTTGATGGTAGTACAAGTGATGCTTGTTGGAAGAGCACATCTACAGACATCGGTTGAAGATAGACTTTGGTTGAGGTGTGATAATCCCAAAGTCATATAACCTTGCTCAATTTCACTGTAATATTCCTCGAAATTTCTGTTCAGGGTAATTATTTGGAATTTACAAAAGGTGCCGAAATAACTTTTAATTCTTTTAATGTTATTTATTCCATTATAGAATTATCAATATCTTAAACTTTTTCTCAAATGCTTCTTTCTTTAATAATTTTTAAAAGGTTTTTAAGGAGAGCAATCTCAAATTACATTGTCTGAAGAACTTCTGGTATATGTTTACAATACTTTCTAAGCTTTGGCATCCTTTTGAAAGGATGGCACAGAATTGGACAACACACCCTAGCTCAGAATCGATGATTTATGAATGTTCAACCAAGCATCCTTTCTTTTGTACTTCTCTGACTCTTAATTATAAATTCAAGGAATTACGCTTTAAATAGCTTCATTAACTTGTTCTGATCCTTTGATGGTCTGTGAAAGTGAACTCCCAGACCTCCCAGTTCCTGTATCACTGTAAAAATTGTCTCATTTACCCTACCCTGTGTTTCTGATCCTTCCTTAAAAATGCGTCAAATGCAACACTTTTTGTATTTAATTCTTTGTAACAATAGGCTGAATTTTAAAGTATGAGTGAGGTTGGGAGCAGGTGTAATTTGTAAATTATGTTCCTGCTGGATGACAATGGATTCTTCCCCTTCCAAAACACCACATAATTTTCAAAAAGTGGAAGAGCGAATGGGTAACATTCTTGCTCCAGTTGATGATTGATTATGCTCTTAGAAGATGTTGTTAATGGGCAAGGAAGGAAAGAAGGGAATTTTCAAAGAAAATACTAAACCCAGTGTGGCATAGATTAATTGATAGCTGTTGGTATCAGAGTAGATAAAACTATTTGATATAAATTAATCACTCTCAAGTTTTGAGAATTTCAATTAACCAGCATTTATGGTCATTTGAAGAAGCAAATTTTAGATTGTTTTGGTCCTTTGTGTGAAAGACTGCTTCTCAAATGACTCCTAAAGTCTTATTTTAAGGTTAGCTTCTCATTCTGGATTCCCAACAGAAGGAAGGTTTTCTGGATCAATCCTTCTGTATGTGTATTAGTTCCATGCTTCAATTGTATAATTCCACCTAGAAATGTGAGGCAAATTTAAACAATCTGCCCTCATAACATAGCTTTTTAAGCCTTGACACAATACCAGTGAATCTATGTAGCCCACTCAAAAGCCATAAGTTCAGTGCCAAAACTGAATGCAGTACTTTAGATGGGGTGTGTATGAAAATGCGAACATATGAATGAGGAGCAGGCTACCACTTTTCTTGAGCCCACACAACCATTCAATAAGATCATGGTTGGTCTGATTATACAAATCAAATTGATCCCAATGATTTTTCACTCTTGCTTATCAAGAATCTATCCATACACCTGTACCTTAAAAAAGAAATCCCCAAATATCATTGACCAGAAACTTATTTGGACTCACATTAATACAATGGGTACAAGAGCCGATCAGTATACTGTGGTAAGTAACTCATCCTCTGAATCTCCAAAATTTGTCCATGATCCAGAACAAAGCAATCCACTTAATTGCACCACCATCCATAAACATCCACTCCCTCCACCACTGATGGTCAACAATAGCTGTGCTTACCATATACAAGAAACAATGCAGAAACTCACCAAAGATCCTTCAACAGCACCTCCTAAACACACAACCACTTCCATTTAAAAGAGCAAGAATAGCAGATACACGGGAACACCACCACCTGCAAATTCCCTCCAAGTCACTGACTTGGTATACTGCCGTTCCTTCACTGCCGCTGGGTCATAATCCTGGAATTCCCTTGTTAACTGTATTGTCAGTTTACTCACAGCACACAGACTGCAGCAGTTCAAGAAGGCAGCTTACTACCACCTTCTGAAGGGCAACTTGGAGTAGGCAATAAATACTGGTCCAGCCTGTAGCGCCCACATCCTACAAGTGATTTAAAAGAAACCTCTGCGTCCACTTCTTTTTGCGGAAGAGAATTTTCAAGATACTCATCCTTTTGAAAGAGAAAATAATCCCCTTTGTTTGGTCTTAAACAGTATCTTCTAGCACTAGAGGCTTGCACAAGATAAAGCATCCTTTTCACAAGTACCCTGTCAAGGCACTGCAGTATCCTATGTGTTAATCAAGTTGCCTCTTATTCTTCCATGGTCCAGCAGATACAAGACTCTCCAACTTTTCCTCACAAGGCAGTCTGCTCATTCCAGTTATTTGTCTAATAATCCTTCTCTGAACTGCTTCCAATGCATTTACATCCTTAAGTAAGAAGACTAATGTTGTACACAATGCTTCAGATGTGGCCTCACCACTGCCCTGTACAATTAAAACATAACTTCCAGATATCTTTATTCAATAAATATAAGTATTCTATTGGCTTTCCTATTCACCAACTGGACTTGCATATCAAACTTCGTGATTTACGTACTTGGATTCCCTGATCCTTCTGCAAATTAGAGTTTTGTAAGTTCTCATCATTTAAATAATGTCTTTTTTAACTTTTCCTGCCAAGAAGCAGGAAGAATGAAGGCTCTTTCATCTCAATTCCCACCTTCACTTACGCACCAGCATGATGAATTACAACATTGTCTCAACTCGCAGTAATAAGCTACTAAATAAACTATTAAATAAATAACAATTAATAATATTATATAAACTACTAAGTAATCAACTGCTAAACCTCTTAAAAATAGGCTGCTCCAGTTCCTCAGTGCCTGTAACAAATGGGTTGTGTATGTCCAATTGCAGCTTCACCTACTCAACAACCAGAGTAGAACATAGGAAAATATGAAAAGTGGTGTCATAGGCTATCAAAGCTATAAGAAATAGAGATTCCAAGCACCAGGCTTTAGAGAGAGAATAGGGAAGTAGGAAAAATATGCTAAACATGTGTCAGACCTGGTTTAGACCACATGTCAAATAATGTGTGCAGTTCTGTGCATCTTGTTAGAAAAGTTACATTGATGCACTGCAGGGAAGATTTAATGATTTGATGATACCATAAATGTCCAACAGTAGGCATATCAAGAAAGGACTGACTGGTTAAATCTCTACTATCTTGTAAAAAGAAGGCCCCTGTGAACTTGAATTTAGTTTATAAAATACAAAAGGCTTTCATACAGGGGATATTAAGATAATGGTTTCTCCTGTGGGGAAAAGCATAGCCAGAGGCCATCAATTGAAGATAGCCACCAAGAAATCCAATAGACAATTCAGAAGAGACTCCTTTATTCAAAGAGTGCTGGATATGAAACTTGACGACACAAAGAATAGTTGAAGTGAGTCCCATCGATGTTGCTAAGAAGAAACTAGACCAGCACAAGGGAGAAAGGAACAGAAAGCTGTGATCATCGACTTAAGTAAGAAGAGATGGAAGAAGGCTTGAATGGGGCATCAACACAGGCATTGACTGGTTGAGCCAATTGGCCTATTTCTATGCACTGTATCTCATGTAATCCTATGTAGATGTATATATTATAAGCACACTTTTGCCGGGAAGATCCACTTACAGGCTATTCTGAAACTATAACATGCAGAAATCTGGTGTCAATTAAGTGGCTGTTGTGCCCACCTCCTCTTCAACCACCAATTTCCTTTTAGACAGAGAATTGGCAATCACCAGGTGATAATTACAGCATCTTCTCCTTAGTGTCCGATAATCAGCAGTTCAAACATGTGGTAACTTTCCAAACTTTAATGGATTTGGGCCACTATACCTGATTTCTGCAACCAAGTAACATTTAAATATGTTTCTCCAACCCTGTGCAAATACAAGTTGTGCCAGCAATACACACAAAAGTGAGCGAACTGACATTTGTGATGACTCGTGGATTAATTCAGAGAAAGCAGGTGATCAAATTAAATACTTTTACTTGTTATATTATCCTCCTAACAGTCTTGCACAAATACTTCATGTGGTTGTGATTTAGCACAAGCTACGTTTGAAGCATTACATTTTGCTTTTTGGAGGACATAAAGCAAATTTATCAGCCAGGCCTGGAAGTCCCCAACATTCAAGGCTAATAAACATTTGCAATACTGAGATGAAAACCTCAGAAGGAAACGAAAGCCGGTGTGAGGAAAAACCATTTAAACACATGTTGAACATTAAGTTACAATATAATACAACACAGGAACAGGTCCTTTGGCCCACCAAAGAAATCAGAACATGATTTTTAATGGGCATTCTGAGTTTTTAGGTAAATTAAGTGGTTTTAAAAATATATATTTAACTGTATATAATAACAAGAGTGAAGACGGTAAATTGCAACTGGTTTAAAACATGTTTGGGTCTGACTGTCTTTCGTCTCCCAAAGTACTCTTCAGTTACAGCTTAATTTATATACACATTCTCTCAGCTGTAGGTCAGAACTTCTATTCCTTCCTGTTCTCTCCACTTAATCATGCCACTCTGACATCATCATTTCATCAGTATACATTGTTATTATATGTTCTTCTGAAGTTAATCCATGACACTAATAGAGCCAAAAGGAAACCCATTGCAGTGGTTTCATTGTTTTGAATAACTGCTGGTTGAAGATTGTAGGATTTCAGAAAGTTTGGATCAATTTTTTCTGCGATTTTCTTGGGTCTGAAAATTATAAGTACTCAAATGTCCTAATTTATCAATATGAAAGGCAATTCTCTTCGAAGAATTAGAAGGGGACCAAAGCACTTAAAGATGGAGCTCCACTCAAGAGCCAGATAAACAGAAATGTTGAAATGGGTGGCACGTCATTCAATGCTAGAAACAGAGAATAGAGAAATAAATATACTTAAAAATTGGAACCGTGAAGATTAGACCTGGAATTTCTACAGAAAAAAAAGAGGAAAAGAAATAGCAGGAAAACGAGGAAGAGAGTCCAGAATTGAAATTAAAATAAGTGCTTTTGTTTCTTTATTCATTCACAAGATGAGGGCATTGCTGGTTAGGCAGCACTTATTGCCCATCCCTAACTTCCCAGAAGGCAGTTAAGAGCCAACCACATTGCTGTGGGTCTGGAGTCACATGTAGACCAAACCAGGTAAGGATGGCAGTTTCCTTCCCTAAAGGGCATTAGTGAACCAGATGAGTTTTCCCCAACAATCAGCAATTGATCCATGGTTATCAAAAGACTCTTTACGCCAGATATATATTGAAATCAAATCCTACTGTCTGCCAAAGATAATGGGAACTGCAGATGCTGGAGAATCCAAGACAACAAAATGTGAGGCTGGATGAACACAGCAGGCCAAGCAGCATCTCAGGAGCACAAAAGCTGACGTTTCGGGCCTAGACCCTTCATCAGAGAGCCTACTGTCTGCCAAGGCAGCATTTGAGCCTGGGTCCCCAGAACATTATCTGGGTCCCTGGATTAACGGTCCAGCAATAATACCACTAGACCATCTCCTCCCCAAATATTCTCGGAAAGGCTAAAGGAGAAAGTGAGGTGGGAAAAGGAGAAAAGACAGTGCTCCATTTGAGACGGCTTGAGCTGAGAAGGGAGAACAGCACTGGTGAGAGAACCATACCAACTCCAACTTAATGACCGAATGTTAATATTTCAACCTTTATTCCCTGAGTTTGGTCAGGAAGAGGTGGACACTTATTTACATATTTGAAAGGTCAGCACAAGAATTAAGGTGGCAACAATGGACGCTGGTGTGACACTGCAGGTTGACAAGGGAAGCTCACAAGGTTGCTGCCTTCTGTCTCAGGTGAGTGCCATAGGCCATGAACAGCAAAAGAGGCTGTTTTAAATGTGTACCAGGCTCATGTCAGATGGAAAGGCAAAAATTCCATACCCTCGTATTGAGGGTGTTTTGAGACCTGACCAAACATTCCTGGATGTTAAATAGCTGAAGCAGATTGCTTTTAACCATTGGATATGAGCACTTAAAACTGAGACCACTGGTGGAAACCTTGCTGAGTTAATTCTTCCCGAAGAGCTGAAAAAGTCAGGACATTCTCCAATCTGATGCATGTGGAGGAAGAAAGGGTAGCGGTGCCCAGGCTGGTAGCCATTCTTGTCGACAGCCAACAGTTAACATGCAGATCCACAAATTCAGGACAGCTGGCACCTGGAGATTGTCACAGACTGAGATGAGGTCAGGATATATATCCTGGAGTCAAGATGGACAAAAAAGGGAAGCTAAGAGGCGAAAGCAGAGCTGTCCCTGACCATTAGAAGATAGGATCTTGATGGTAAACATATGGAAAATGACTTCCACTGCAGGAATGCAGGCCATGTAAGGAAAAATTATTGGCATTCCATAAAACTTTAAGCTGCAAAACCACTGTCTATAGCAATAATAGTGGTCAGTCTCTGCGTACCATGATGGTTGACAAAGACAGCTATTTGGAGTTTGTGTTTAAAGGAATGCTGACAACTCAGTGGTTTAAATGCCCAGAGAGAGAATATCAGCAATCTTGACAAACTGTGCTCATGGGGACAAAAAATGATTTTCTGCTTGAAAGTAAATTAAGTTCCAGCATACTGATAAAAGAGCTCACAAGAAAGCCTATAGCTAAGCCACTGGTTAAGTTCACTTGCACGATGAAACTTACTACCGGCTTTTTAACAGCGGGTGAAGTCCAAAGCTTGAAAATATTAGACAGAAATTTTATTGGAAAGATTTGGCCAGCATCATGATATCTCTGCCTAAATGGAAAAGGGTATTTAGAGAGGTTGGGAAGCCTGGAGGAAGTGCGCAAGCAGTGGCAAAATGGCTGGGAACCGAAAGAGGTTTGGAAGCAATGGGAAAGTAAATTCGGTGAGGGCTTCAGTGTCTCAGAAAGGGTCCGTTAAATTAAATCAGCAGGAACCAGCAAAGAGGCTCAAGAGAAGTTCAGAATCAGTATAGAAGGCAGCAATGAAGTTGTGGTGGATATGGAAGGGTCACTAAAATTAAACTGGGCTGAAGATAGTATCAGAGATAATGGGAACTGCAGATGCTGGAGAATTCCAGGATAATAAAATGTGAGGCTGGATGAACACAGCAGGCCAAGCAGCATCTCAGGAGCACAAAAGCGGACGTTTCGGGCCTAGACCCTTCATCAGAGAGGGGGATGGGGTGAGGGTTCTGGAATAAATAGGGAGAGAGGGGGAGGCAGACCGAAGATGGAGAGAAAAGAAGATAGGTGGAGAGAGTATAGGTGGGGAGGTAGGGAGGGGATAGGTCAGTCCAGGGAAGACGGACAGGTCAAGGAGGTGGGATGAGGTTAGTAGGTAGATGGCGGTGCGGCTTGGGGTGGGAGGAGGGGATGGATGGGAGGAAGAACAGGTTAGGGAGGCAGAGACAGGTTGGACTGGTATTGGGATGCAGTGGGTGGAGGGGAAGAGCTGGGCTGGTTGTGTGGTGCAGTGGGGGGAGGGGACGAACTGGGCTGGTTTGGGGATGCAGTTGGGGAAGGGGAGATTTTGAAACTGGTGAAGTCCACATTGATACCATTAGGCTGCAGGGTTCCCAGGCGGAATATGAGTTGCTGTTCCTGCAACCTTTGGGTGGCATCATTGTGGCACTGCAGGAGGCCCATGATGGACATGTCATCTAAAGAATGGGAGGGGGAGTGGAAATGGTTTGCGACTGGGAGGTGCAGTTGTTTGTTGCGAACTGAGCGGAGGTGTTCTGCAAAGCGGTCTCCAAGCCTCCACTTGGTTTCCCCAATGTAGAGGAAGCCACACCGGGTACAGTGGATGCTTTATACACATTGGCAGATGTGCAGGTGAACCTCTGCTTAATGTGGAATGTCATCTTGGGGCCTGGGATAGGGATGAGGGAGGAGGTGTGGGGGCAAGTGTAGCATTTCCTGCGGTTGCAGGGGAAGGTGCCGGATGTGGTGGGGTTGGAGGGCAGTGTGGAGCGAACAAGGGAGTCACGGAGAGAGTGGTCTCTCCGGAAAGCAGACAGGGGTGAGGATGGAAAAATGTCTTGGGTGGTGGGGTCGAATTGTGGATGGCGGAAGTGTCGGAGGATGATGCGTTGTATCCGGAGGTTGGTGGGGTGGTGTGTAAGAATGAGGGGTATCCTCTTTGGGCGGTTGTGGCGGGCATCCCAAAACCAGCCCTGTTCGTCCCCTCCCCCCACTGCATCACACAACCAACCCAGCTCTTGCCCTCCCCCCACTGCATCCCAAAACCAGCCCAGCCTGTATCTGCCTCCCTAACCTGTTCTTCCTCTCACCCATCCCATCCTCCCATCCCAAGTCGCACCTCCATTTCATACCTACTAACCCCATCCCACCTCCTTGACCTGTCTGTTGTCCCTGGACTGACCTATCTCCTCCCTACCTCCCCACCTATACTCTCCTCTCCACCTATCTTCTTTTCTCTCCATCTTCGGTCTGCCTCCCCCTCTCTCCCTGTTTATTCCAGAACCCTCTCCCCATCCCCCTCTCTGATGAAGGGTCTAGGCCCGAAACGTCAGCTTTTGTGCTCCTGAGATGCTGCTTGGCCTGCTGTCCTCATCCAGCTTCACACTTTATTATCTCTTTCACACATCACTTTTGAACTTTTCCCCTCTCATCTGAGACCTATGCTCCACAGTATTTGACATTTCCACCCTGGGAAAAAGCCTCTGAATATCCACCCTATCTATGCCTGTCATAATTTTATATACTTCTGTTAGGTTGCCCCTCCACCTCTAACACTCTGGTGAAAACAATCCAAGTTTGTCCAATCGCTCCTTACAATTAATACACTCCAATCCAGACAACATCCTGGAAAGTCTGTTTTGCACAATTTCCAAATCCTCCACATCGTTCCTATAGTCTGGCGATCAGAACTGGACATAATACTCCAAACATAGTCACTAAATCCTCATACAGCTTCCCAAAATTGTAAAGCCGGGTGTACAGGGTATAAGTTATTCCATCCCAAATAAGTATATATTAGAAGATTATGAACGTAAGGATATTTGCTAAAATCTTTCTAAATGCTTCCATTACTTGTGGGTACTGGACAGAATTTTATAAACCCTCGCAGAAACATCCTAATTAATGAAGAGATCTCTTAACAAGCAGGGAAGACAAGCTAGAAGGGATTACTTTTGACTTGGGGCAATTGGTAATTCCTTAAGTGGAGTCATCTGTTTTCAGAATGTAGCAGAGTCTAATAATGTTTCTTTGCAATAAGAGATGCAAGGCTATGATGTCATTGTCAAAAATTATACATTTAGTTAATGGCAGAGACTTGAATAATCAATTGCCAATGTTATTTTCACCCAAGGAATTCAATTCAACTGGAATAAACACAAGAGTTGGACAATTCCAGATCACAAAGTGTGAAGCTGGATGAACACAGCAGGCCAAGCAGCATCTCAGGAGCACAAAAGCTGACGTTTCGGGCCTAGCCCCTTCATCAGAGATGGGGATGGGGAGAGGGCTCTGGAATAAAATTGGACAATTCCAATTGTGGCAATCTTTTTCTCTAACTGAGCTTATTGCTCAATCTTATTGCTGCATGTGATGGTTTACTGCAACCAACTTGTAGTAGCAGAGCAACTCTCGAGACACAAGCATACACGGATGTTTGATGTTTAGGATATTGCCTCAGCTTCTAAAAGAAGACTTTTTCCAAGCTAAATTCCCATTGTCCAAATCTCATGAGATATTTCACTTTAATTATTTGGGTGCATTGATAAGTTTCAGTTGTAATATTCTAACACCTTTTAGGATCAGAGAGTTCAGTATTTCACAAAATATAAGACTGAAAGCAGAATACTTGTGCACAATATTAAAAGGTATCCATCTCATCTACTTTATTTTGTTACCCATAGAGTGATGATAGCGTGACATGAATACAACTAGGAACAAGGATTAACTTGGGAATTTGCTGTCTCTGGTAAGCTTTTCTCAAGTCATGTTGAGATTCTATGTTGAACTTTAACTTAGAAAAATAAAATTATAAGGTTAGAGACAAAAAAAAACTGCAGATGCTGGAATGCAAGGTAGACAAATAGGAGGCTGGAAGAACACATCAGGCCAGGCAGCATCTGGAGGAAAGGGACATTCAAAGTTTTGGGTATTACCCTTCTTCAGGGCTGGACTGGACTAAAATTATCAACCTGGTTTACCGGAAACTGTCCGGTGGTGAAAGTTATGTCAACCAATTAAGATTGACACCTATTCAGCAAACCTATTACAGTAGCAGGAAGATGCCTTAGCAGTTGCAACTTGGATGTGCGTTATCAGATCACTGTAAAACAGATAGGTTTTGCAGCTATACAAGTTAACCTCATAATTAGTTTGAAGGATAGGTGATTGTGGTGTTGTTGTATGCCTGTGGAAACAACCGCTGGCAGCTTGTGGCTGAGGTAGACTGCTGCCACAAATTCTCTCTTCCTATATCGAGTGGAAGTGCCTATTTGATTAACAATGATAGAGGATGAACTCCTCATGAGTCTTAATAGGAAGAGGCAATTGGCTTAACAACTAGATGTCATTTTTTGTAAGATAACAATAGGTCAGATGATACTAAATTTGGAAGAACTGTAACTTGTGAAGAGGAGAGCTTGGAACTCCAAAAGAACATTGACAAATTGGTAGTGTAGGCAGATAGGTGGCAGATGAGGTTCAGTGCAAAGGTCAGTGAGGTGATACATTTTGGTTGGAAAAGAGTTCAGTTGTAAAGTGGGTGCTGAAGCAGAGGGGCCTAAGTAGGTATGCGCACAGATCATTGGAGGTGGCAGAACAGGTGAAGACAGCAGTTAATAAAGCATACAGTGTTCTCAGCTTTATCATAATGGCATAGAGTTCAAAAGCAAGGAGGTAATGTTGATACTTGTTAGACCTCAGCTGGACAATTGTGTATAGATGTGGGATACCACATTTTAGGAAAGACATGAATACATTGGAAAGAGTGCAGAAGAAATTTTGTAAAAATGTTTCCAGGAACGAAAGAGCTTCAGTTATGAGGTTAGACTGAAGAAATTCAGAAGTTTCTCCTTGGAGAGAGGAAGGCTGAGAGCAGATTTGATAAAAGTTTTCAAAAGTGGGCTAGATGGAATAGATAGGGAGAAGCTGTTCTTGTTCCCAAACGAAAAAAGAATGAGAGGGTGTAGATTTAAAGGGAGGCAGCAAAGGTGATGTGAGGACAAAAAAACTTTTTTCACATAGCAAGCAGTTTGGTAAGGAATGCTTTTCTGAATATGTGGTGGAGGCAGTTTCAACTGAGTCATTCAAGAGAACATTGGACGATTACTTGAATATAAATGGTGTGCAGGGATATGGAGAAAAGGTGGGGATTGGCACTAAGTAGGAGAACCAGTGTGTGTAGATGACCTGACTGGCCTCCTGCACTGTAACAATTCTGTGATTCTGCAAGGTTGTAGTTACATCAACTAGTGAGGTATAATTTCAAAGGACAGCAGCAGCAGGAGATGGTATGTCAGACTCCATTGGGATCAACAGCTGGTATCTCTGAATCTCCACCCAAGAGTGTGTGATGTCTCCAGATTTGGCAGAGCTTAATGTAGTCTGCAAACTTTAACCCTTTCAGAATCTTTTATCTTACAGCAGTTGGTTTATGATGTTTAAGCTTTTATCTCTTTACAAAGTGTCGATAGTATTCCAAAAATTATTACATTTGTGGAAACTACCTGACCCACAAGCAAATTGGGATAGGGTAATTAAGATTGAAGGGTAGAATGTATCCTTAAAGATTTGAGAGGAACAAATTGGATTTTGATTTATAGAACACTGTCATTGATACCAGGAAACAAGGAAACTGCACTGTCATGACAATCTTGTCCCAAAGCATGCACTGAATAGTGTCCTGGCAAATGATATAACTAGGGCTGTTGAGAGGCTTTCTCCCAAATAGTTGTGTTAGGAATTCCATAAGAAGAGGTTTGAGGAGTTGAAAAGAAAGGATGAAGCAACAGCATAGTAGCACATTAGAGAAGTATGACCAGAGTGTACAAACGTAAAAGTGAGCCAGCAAATATGGTCAGAGAAGGGAGAATGACAAAAGTAACAGAGGATGAGGAAGATGCAGGTGAAAGGATGTTTAGAAATCCAACAAAACAAGTTGATGCAAGAAGAAGGTATATGAATGTGGACAAAAACAAATTGAGTGAAAAATTGACAAATTGACCAGCTCAGATATTCAGACTCCTCGGTAGGTACTTTAGCTAGAATAATGTCAGAAGCGTCTGCTGGAGTGCATGTCACTGCTCTTTCTCTGCAGCTGGCTAAGAAAGAAATGCTTTAAGTCATTGGCACCTGCTCAGCCCTAGACAGGAGAGAATTCCATAATATCAGCAACAAACATATTCATTCAAATGCACAAACAGACACATACACAGCAATCTGAGGCACTGGTCAGGCTGAGACAAAGCTTATAACACTGCACCAATACTGTCAGCACTGTGCTGCCTCTGGCAAGCAAACATCTGGCTGCCTCCATGGGCAGGTTGGCACTGGTAACAAGAGGTTTCCGATAGGTATTCAGCCAGAGGAGAAAACACATACAGATCCCAAGAGGTCTCATCTCATGACCCTCTGCAGGTGGACAGGCCCTCCACCTTGACCCTGCGTGCCACACTCAGACCTCATGCCAAGGAGGATTCACCTGCCTCTGGACAGGCCACACTCAACATGACTGTACCCTTGGGATACACATGCCCCCGGGGTTGACCACCCAAAGCTTCAAGGCCAATGGGCTTCATTGTTGGGCTCCAGGACTGCACTGAAATGTAGTGGGAGGGGGCACATAAGTGGCATGGATAACATTTCATTGTAAATGATTTATAACGTTTTTAAATAAATGTTCAGCTTTCACCGCCACTGGGCAAGTGAATGTCTGTCCAGTTTCAACAATAAGATTAAGGGTGCAGAGTCTAGTCATTTTGGGCACTGATGTTCCAAGGTTAGAATAAACAGTCTCTGCGTGATGTACATGATGTGTGAATGGTATAAGTGCTCGCAACTTTGCCAAATGTTTCTAGATTATAGAATATTACTATGCATGGCATGTACAAGTGATTTTGATTCCTGATGCTGCATGATGTGATCAAGAGTGCTTTGAGACAACATTTGTAGTCTACAAAGTAGCTTAATGTGTGATCTTGTGTTCTCAGTTGTCTTTCACCTGTACTATACTGCCCAGACTGTTTGCACTGGACTCACAGGCTGACCATGGCACACTCCCCAGATGGTGCAGGTATTGACTATGCAAGATTGCATGTCTCTGATGGTAGTTTGACCATACTCAATCCCTTGGATTGATATCGGAGAATACCCTTGACTTAATGTGCTGGGCCTATAGAACTCTAGATCACATCATGTAGATGCAGGAAGGATGTTCCCCTGATATGGGAGTCTAGATCTTGGATCACAGTCCCAGGCCATGTGGCAAGGATTTTAGAACTGGGATAAGGAATATATTTCTTCACTCAGAAGGTGGTCAACCTTTGGAATTTTCTACGATTGAGAGCCATGAAGGTTTGATGATTGATATATTCTAGAAAGGTTTGATAAACATGTAAATATCTGAGGCAATAAGGGGTATGGAGAGAAAGCAACAATATAGCATTGAGATAGATGATCAGACATAATCATAATGAATGATGAAGCAGGCTTGAGGGGCCACATTGCCTGCTTCTGCTCCTAGATTCTATGATCAATGACTGATGACAAGCCCCCTTGGCTTTACTGAGAACAGCTTTCCTTAGAATTTGAGGCATGGCCATTGCAGTGCATTTGCTGAGTGCAGGGTTGGCACATAGTACCGGTTTGAAATTGATGTAGCACAGTGACGTATGAAAGTATGACTACTGCTTTGACTGATCACTGCTGGAAACTATGACATGTTGTCTGGCTTTGTATCTGTGCAAAATGGCAAGTCAAAATCAAAGTACTGTGAGCATTTAAGTTGCAGATGAGGGACAAAGGTGCAAAAATGCAAAGCGAAATAAGGTATGGATACTGTGCACATCAAAGTATGCACAACATGAATGAGCATGAAGAGAACAAGTAAGAAGCCCTGAGATGCAGCCGAGTCGAATCCATGAGCTGTGTGCCTATGCCCGTGTAAAGTGTCCTTGCAGCAACATCACAATGAAAGACGCTATTCCAAGATGTATCATTCAAGTGCAGAACCATATTGTATGTGAGCTCATTATGATGGGACGAGGCTGGTACATGTTGAATGTCAAGGTTCATGGACATAGGGACGTAAGGATATTGCCTGTACAGTGTTCCTTGAGATGTTGGTGCGTGGTGTCCAGGATTGAGAACTGGAAGAGAAAGTGGTGAACTGGAGTTGCTCCGACTCTCATGTTGGGAATTGTCACCGTCTACTTTCTAGTGAGGAAGTGGGAAAATGGGCAACAGCATATAAATGAGGTCAGATATTTTAATAATGAGGTATTAATTCATCTACATAGGTCATTCACCATTCACTGTAGAAAATTTGGTCTTACCATTTACCACTTGGTTCCAAATTGCAATCTTTTTTCTCCATGTTGAGAAGCTCCTTACTGGGCATTTCATGTAATTTTCCCAACTTTGCTGCCATGGTACTTATTACTCAGGGACTGGTAAGATTCGAATCTTTGTGTTTGTCTTCACAGTAGAACATATATCAACCAAATTAGGATCAGGAATAGGCAATTGAGACCCTGGAGGCTGCTTCACAATTAAATTGCATCATTTTGAAAGAAGCAATTTCTCCTCATTTCTATTTTAAATCTGCTACCCCTTATCCTAAAACTATGACCTCTCATTCTACCTTGTCCTACAAGAGAAAGCATCTTCTTATGTCTACTTTGTCAATCCCCTTTAGCATCTTTTACACCTCAAATAGATCTCCTCTCTCAGAGTATGGGCCTAAATTGCATGATCTCACTCCATAAATCAAATCCTTCATCTCTTGAATCAATCTAGTGAACCTCTTCTGAACTGCCTCTATTACATCTCCATCATTCCTCATGTCAGGGGACCAAAACCTTATGGAATTCCTCAAGCATGGTCACACATATGCTTTGTCCAGTTGCAGCACCACTTCCCTACTTTGATACTTCATTCCTTTAACAATAAATACCTTTCTTAGTACCTGCTGTGCCCGGCATAATAATTTTCTATGAGTCATGCATGAAGACACCCACATACCTTTGTCCCAAAGCACCCCATTTAGATGATAAGTTGCCCTTCTAATCTTCTGAGAAAGATGGGTAACCTCACATTTATCCAAGTTAAACTTCATATGCCAAATTTTGGCCCATTCGCTGAACCTAATTTCATTATTACAACTTAATTTCCTATCTATTTTAGTGTCATCTTCAAATTTAGCTTTTACACCATCTTCCATGAATCCGAATCATTGATTTGGATTTTAAATAATTGGATCCTGAGGGCTGAACCCGTTGGCACTCCAACAGTTACAGCTTGCCAACCAGAAAAAGGCTCAGTTATCCCTACGCACTGCTTTCTTTTGATTAGCCATTCCTCGATCCAAACTAATAAATTACGCCTAACCCCATGTGATCTTACCTTGAGTAATAAACTTTTTATCAAATTCCCTCTGGAAGTACATCTACAGGATCCCTTTTGCAACTTTTATCTTCGAAGAACTCTGGCAAATTAGTCAAACAAAGTTAAACCTTCAGAAATCCATGTTCACGCTGAGAGATTGTGTTTTAACATTTCAAATGTCCTGTTATTACTTCCTTAATAATGAATTCTAATAATTTCCAATGAGAGATGTTAAATTAACTAGTCTATAGTTTCCAACTTGCTGCCTCCTTCTCTTTTTGAACAGGTATATTACATTATCATTTTTCCACTGGAACTTTCCGCGCACCCAAGAGATTTGATAATATTATAATCAGTGGATCCACTATTACTTTTTTTTAATTACTTGCATGATGTGGGTATCACTGGCTGGGCCAGCATTTGTGTCTCCTAGTTACACTTGAGAAGGTGATGATGAGCTGCCTTTTTGAACTGCTGCAGTTCGTGTGCTGTAGGTGGACCCACAATTCTATTAAGAAGCGAATTGCAGATTTTGACCCAACGACAATGGAGGAGTGGCGCTATATTTGCAAGTCTAGATGGTGAGTGGTTTGGAGGAAAGTTTGCAAGTGGTGGTATTCCCATGTATCTGTTACCCTCGCCCATCTCGACTGAAGTGGTCATAAAGGTTGGAAAGTGCTGTCTAAAATTCCCTCGCAAATTTTAGCAGCGCATGTTGTAGGTGGTACATATTGCTGCTGTTGAATGTTGGCGGTGGAGGGAGATGGTGTTTGCTACCACTTCCTTTAAGAGCTAATGATGGAGGCCATCAGGCCATAGGGACTTGTCTGCCTTTGGTCCCAATGGTTTGTTCAGTACTTTGCCTTGTGGTGATGATTGTTTTAATTTCCTCCCTTTATATAGCATCTGTACTACCCATTCCTATTGGGTTTGTACTCATGTCCTCCACTGTTGAAAGCTAAGGCAAAACATTGATTTGGTGTTTCTGCCATTAGATGAAACACATGACATACCAGAAATAGATTGTGTGACTTCAGCGCCCAGAGATTTGAAGATAGTCCTTTGGTGCAAGGCTGAATAAATTGAATTTATGTTCTCTGGAGGTTAAAGGAACAAGAAATGTTCTCATCAAAAAAATTCAAGATTATGAAGGGGCTTGACCAGGTAGATGCTGAGACATTACTTCACTTATATGAGAAATTTACAATGAAGAAAAATAGTTTCAGAATTAATTGCTGTTCATTTAGAACTGAGATGAAGGAAATACCTTCATTCACAGGGTTGTGAATATAATTAACGCTGAGAGAAACGGATTTTGTTCTCTCAGGAAATCAAGAAAAGTTGGAAATGGACAAAAAGAGAAGTTCAAGCCCAAAATCAGATGTGATCACATTGAACAGCAGGGGTAGCTTGATCTGCCATACAGCTCATTGTTCCCATTTCTTATGTTCATTCATAGCATTACTTTTTATTGCTGAGGGGTGATAGTTTACTACAATAGAAGCATCTGTGTGCATTTATTCTGGGATAATAGGAACTGCAGGCGCTGGAGAATCTCTGAAGAAGGGTCTCGACCTGAAATGTCAGCTTTCCTGCTCCTATGATGCTGCTTGGCCTGCTGTGTTCATTCAGCTCTACAATTTTTTATCTTACATTTATTCTGGTATAGTATTTTAGGCTTGTCCATGCCATCTGCTATGGATGAAAAGATTCTTTCGTTCGGAGAGGAAGAAAATTTCCAAAATTTTAATGATTATTTGTGGAACAACTGGAAAGGCAAGATGATTGCCTGCCTAGATAACAAAGTATGGAGCTGGATGAACACAGCAGGCCAAGCAGCACCTTAGGGCATAAAAGCTGACGTTTCAGGCCTAAATCCTTCATCAGAAAAGGGGGATGGGGAGAGGATTCTGAAATAAATAGGGAGAGAGGGATAGGCGGACTGAAGATGGATACAGAAGATAGGTGGAGAGGAGAGTATGGGTGGGGAGGTAGGAAGGGGATAGGTTAGTCTGGGAATGACGGACAGGTCAACAGGGTGGGATGAGGTTAGTAGATAGGAAATGGAGGTGCAGCTTGAGGTGGGAGGAGGGGATAGGAGAGAGGAAGAACAGGCTAGGGAGGCGGGGTCAAGCTGGGCTGCTTTTGGGATGCAGTGGGAGGAGGGGAGATTTTGAAGCTGGTGAAATCCACACTGATACCATTAGGCTGCAGGGTTCCCAAGCAGAATATGAGTTGCTGTTCCTGCAACCTACGGGTGGCATCATTGTGGCACTGCAGGAGGCCCAGGATGGACATGTTGTCTAAGGAATAAGAGGGGGAGTTGAAATGCCCAGCATCTGCAGTTCCCATTATCTATGATTACCTGCCTCTATACTTCAGTGTGGAATAGTTAATCATCTTGTTTACAAGAAGACGCTCAGATTCATTTATAAAAAAAAGTATCATTTATTTTTCATTATAGAAATCTGATTTGCACAGTTTAAGTTGAATTCACCTTCTAATTCTTTTTTTTTAAAGGTGCAAATGTTTTGAAAGCTTGCAGCTCCTTAGAAGATGAAAACCTAAAAGCAAGACAGGGTTATAAAAGGCAGACTTGTTTTGATTTTGTTTTCATTCATAGTAATTTCTTGATCAATGAAGCACTGTAGTTTTAGTCAAGATTTGATTTGAAACTTTTCATGATCAATAAACTAAATGTAACACAGACTGCTTTTGTAAACTTGTTGGCCTTTTGAACAAGGCAGAGTGAATGGACAGTGGTTTCCTTGTTAATCCTTTCAAATTAAGTGGAATATTTGCATCTTGTGCTGTTTCACCCTCATCTTTCAAGTGCAGGAGTGAACAACATATTGTAAACTAGTTGCAAATATATCTTGGGGTAATGGTAAGTTTTAAATATTTTCAGCTCAATGATTAAACTCAGCACATTTCCTATAAATCAGCATAACATTCCCTTGAGGTTCCTTCACAAAATTGCTACCTTGTGAGCTTGCTATTGACGTTGATTATGTTTACTTTTTCCGCTTTAGTTAACTTCTGATGGTCATATTATGTAAAGATTTTCTGGCTAACTCAATGAACTTCAGAGTCAACAAACAAATAATAATAAAAGCTTTATTTGATTTTGTGTAAGGAAATCACTTTGGAACTTTTCAATACCTTTTCAGCCTACTGGCATAATACATCCAGTTGGCTAATGCTTTATGCAAGGGGAGGACAAAGCTTCTTCCCTTCCAACCATCCTTCAACCCATTGGCTTTGAAGTTGAATGCTGTAATCTTTAAACCTTCAGTCATTTGTGGTGACAGCTTTTGAAGATTTAATTAGCTTTTCTTTCCGCTCATCATTCACAATATGCAAATCAATATTTAAAAGTTGCAATTTCCCATTTTGTGGAAATTAAATTTCTTCGGCTTATAACAAAATTAAAGGCTCAGAAGAAGCATCAAATAAAGTTGAATGCTTCCTAGAGGAAAGGAGGACAGAAGGAATAGGGGAAAAGCACAGCGTTTAGTCTGAAGTCAGTCATCAATTTGCCAGTTAAAGAACAGTTGCCAGGGACATGGATAGGTTTCCTTCACTTTCTCACGTAAAAAGAAAGCTGCATCCATTGGAGGCTAGAACAAGGGAATAAATTCAAGGAGGCATAAACAGATTTTCGTTTGTTATTTAATATCTGTGAACTCTGTTACTAGTGCACAAACCAGTTGTCTCTTCTGTTCTATTAGACAGCTTGCAACTCTCCAACATCAGCATACAATTCAAAATTTCAGGTAAGAGTTGTCAAACGTGTCAAACAGTTGTGTCAAAGAATGATTTCTTTAATCTCTTGTGCATCAATTAACTTCAGTTTTTTGGTGTCAACTTTTAAATATGTTTTAATTTATCATAATTTGATACCAGAAGGACGGCTACTAAATACGTTCCTTAACAATTTGTCATAATTTTTAAAAACTATTTTTCTGAAAAGCTTCTATATTAAGTACAAAGCAGCAATTTTGTTGTCGAGTTAACATTTTGCGTGTTTTATAGTGGGAACTTTTCAAAAGTATAATTATCAGCAAAAATCATAATACCAATGATAAAACATTCCAGATATCCTTCCTCTAGAAATTAATGCAACTCTTTTCTTGTATTCCTCATTATATTAATTTATATTTTTACGAATTAACTTTGTTTACAGATATTTGTTGTTTGGTTTTTTTGTTTCTCTCAGCTGTTGCAAATGTAGCAATAACTTACTTCATTTTTTCAGGAACTATTAACAATGCACTGAGTGGATTCTCAAAACTAAACTGAAATATCTTATTAATGTCTTAGATATAAATATACACTTTACCTTGGGCATTCCAAAACATACATGGAATTTCTGCAACCAGCATTCAAGAAATTATAGTTTATGAAAACAAATGCTAAATAATTTGTGTTCAGTGAAGTTATAAGTTTATTGTATTACCAAAATAAAGTTGTCTTAAATTCACACAAGCAAGAGGGAACTAAATGATGATTCCTATTTGTCAAATATACAGCAGAATGTTCATTTGATTAACTTAAATCTAAAGGTGGGAGGGGGATTATAGGATTTTACAAATCGCATTCTTGGTGACGGTCAAAACTACGTTCTGCGTGGATTCTCATATTGATTTCATCTGTGGCGAGGTCACTACTGCCAACCCACAAACAAGTTTTAACTCAATTTTTTCTATGCTTTTTTTTCTAAAAAAATGGCATTTTCTATTTCCGTGATCAAATATAAGAATGAATAGGGAATGCTAAAGGGCTAAGTACATCATTTTTTCAGGTGAGTTTAAAGTATTAAGTAATTATCTATTTATAAGGCTTCTGTCAGTTCATAACTGTCATTTAAAAATTTACCTGAAATTGTATACCTGGTGCGAAAAGAGCTGTTCAGAAGTTCAAAGTACATTTGGTTCAATGGAAATATATTTCAAATATTTAATTCATCCAGGACCCTGCATTTCACAACAGGAAAAAAGCTGAATTATGATTCAGTAATTAAACATAAGACAAAATTGAAGTTGACTCATAATCAAAGCTCGTGATGTTAAGAAAACTTTATCTGAATAAATGGAAGTTTCAAACTTATTACACTCTCTGTGCAAAAATATTTAATCCTCCACAGTTCAGTTTATCAATGAGAAGAATTTGGTTAGGCCATAGTGCATACAGATATGGGCTTTGGTATTTAAAAATAGTTGCATGCAAATTGGAACATCAGTGAGCATACATGACTGCTTGTTGGCAATTAAACATCAAACGTAGAAGGTAGGAGCAGGAGGAGGCCAATCAGCTCTTCAAGCTTGTCCACCATTCTTTGCGATAATGGCTGATCATCCAACTCAATAGCCTAATCCTGCTTTCTCCCCATAACCTTTGATCCCATTTGCCTCAAGTGCAATATTTAGTCACCTCTTGAATACATTCAATGTTTCAGTATCAACTACATCTTGTGATACTGAATTCCATAGGCTCATCACTCTTTGGGTGAAGAAATATCTCCACACTCCGCCCTAAATCATTCAACCCAAATCCTCATACTGTGACCCCTGGTTCTGGGCACACCCAACCATTGGGAACTTTCTCCCTGCATCCAGTCCAATCCAACCTGGTTAGAATTTTATGAGTCTTCAAGAGTTTCCCCCTCATTCATCTGAAATGAATCTCTCCTCAATCTCTCCTCATGCGTCAGATCCGCAATGCCTGGAATCAGCCTGGTAAACCTTCTCTGCAAACCCTTGAGAGCAAGAGCATTCACCTTCAGAAAAGGAGACCAAAACTGCACACACTATTCTAGGTTGGCCTCAACAAAGCCCTGTACAACTGCAACAACACATCCCTGCTCCTCAAAAATTGGTGATGTTGAATTGGAAATTATTATAGAATACATAAACAAGAAGATAGGGAGGATGTTTTGTGCTGCCAGCAGACGTACTTGGAATGAAAACTTTAATTATGTTTGATTGGGTGTGGGATATTATTAATATCCTATTATTTCATTGCTTATCATTTACATTCTATATGGGAAGTCACAGATACAAGTGAAAGAACTAGAACCTTTTCTGGATCAGTGAACTATTGGACCAGATGACTCATCTTCTGGATTCATTCCAGCGTACCAGCCATCACAAATGTTGAGTTGAATAAGCAATTGATACAGAAGCCTAAACTACTGTTTCTTTTCAGCTCTAAGGAAGCAGAAATCATATTCTTTCAGAGTGATACATGTTCCTTGAATGTCTATACAACGTTAGTGGGGGAAGGTGTTTTGCCAAGTTTGAAGTCACATCTTTTGTTTCTGGCAGAAAGAAGTGGTTTGGATTGAATGTAGTTAGGATTCCCTTCCCTCTGGCATTAGGCCAAGGCATCATGTGGTTCTACTGTCCACTGATGTGGTTTTGAAACTTCTGTATGTGGAGGACTCCTGGAGCTCTTTGCATTATTGACACTCCTGTTAACTTCTAATAATGTTGCATTCAACCAAAAATATCAGTATTATTAAAGCAAAACGTTGTTTTAGATTACACAATAAATCCTACTCAACCAGCAAATCTAAAGATATGATTCCCTTGAGCTTGAGATTCACTTGTGCATACCATTGAATCCAGCAATCTCAATTTGCCAATCTCTAATTGGATAGGCTAATAACTGTTAGCAATATAGCCTAAAGGACATTGCTGTTAGCCTACATTTGAAGCAGGTAATTAGGGAAGCAAAATTGCTCAGGTATGTACACAAAGAGAGGACAAATTCACCAATGCATAATGTCCTTCAGACCTGTAGGAAAAGGAGAATGTGGATGCTCTTACATGGTTCTCAGAGCAGACTGTCAAAGCCATTTGGCAGAACACCACATCGCCAGAAATTCCCAACAAGCATCAAGACTGTTGGTGAGAAGATCACTACCCACAAGACTCTAGATGTGAACTCAGACTCTCTACACCACCACATGCTGCCCTGGAAACAGCTGCATGTGGGAGTTGGGGATGGGAGGAGCAGCATTACGACTGTCACACATCTCCTGCTGGAATGTGCCCTTGCAAAGAAGATCTGAAGAGAGGTGCAATTTTTGTTTTGTTCTGCCCAACCTGCACTGTGACACAGGACTCTGTATTCTACAGGCTACTTCCCAGGGCACACACCTAAAACAAAGATCATTTGCACCTAGAGTTTTATCAACTCAATGGAAGACGCTCTTTAGTTTGCCTGAAATTTGTTGGCCTTCCAGTACAAGCAGTTGACATTGGCAGCAAGTTGCAGATTGACACATTCCAAAGTCCAGGGCTATGACTAGGGGGACACAGTAAAGCTTGGGCCAACAGTACCAAGGTGCGGTGGGTAAGATCACCATGTAGGATCTTTCTGAAAAGTACAATGAGAGTCCATCAAGATTGAAGACACCCCCATAGCCTTAAAAGGATTGTAAATAGTTTCCTGCATGAGTAGAAAATGCCTCTGTTTTGCAACTGCAAGCATGCCTTGAGGAATGTAATATTTCAATGCGTTGTTTGCTGCAAAATCTGTCCAGAGCTGTTTTAGGACGTTTTGCATGCACTTAAAGATAACTTCTTTTGAATATAATATATCTTTGTGATTAAAAACAATCTACCCCGGCATCATCGGTCTACTCTTTTCAACAACCTGTTCACTGATATTCAGTTTGAGCTCTGAGAGTGACGCTCAGGTCCTGACCTCATTGTAGCCTCACCCAAACATGGATGTAAGAGTAGAATTCCAGGAGTGAGGTGAGAGTGACTGTCATCACGCTACATTTGACTGACTGTGACATCAAGGAGCCTCAACAAAACTGGAGCCAATGGGAATCGGGGGTAAATTCTCCATTGGTTGGAGTCATACTTAGCACATAGGAAGATGGTAGTCATTGAAAATCAGTCACCTCAGCTCCAGAACATCTCTGCAGGAGTTCCTCAGGATAGTGACCGAGGCCGAAACATCTTCAGCTGCTTCATCAGTGACCTTCCCAGAATCATAAGTTCAGAAGTGGGGATGTTAGCCGATGATTGCACAATGTTCAGTGCCATTCGTGACTCCTCAAATACTGATGCAGTTTGTGTCCAACTGCAGCAAGATCTTCACAATATCCAAGCTTGAGTTGACAAGAGACATGTAACATTCATGTCACATAAATACCAGGCAATGACTATCTTTGACAAAAGAGAATATAGCCACCATCCCTTTGACATTCGATTTGGCATAACCATCACTGAGTCAGCCACTTTTGATATCCTGTATTTTGCCACTGACCAGAAACTGAACTGGGCTGGCCATATAAATACTGTGGCTACAACAGCAGGACAGACACTAGGAATCCTGCATCCAGTAATGCATCTCCTGACTCCAAAAAGCTTGTCCACCATCTACTAGACGCAAGTTGGGAATGTGATGGAATACTCCCCAATTGCCTGCATGACTGTAACTCCAACAACATTCAAAAAGCTTGACACCATTCAGGGTAATGCAGTCTGGAGTCAGTAAGGACTTCAGATGGTGGAAGCCAGTGTCCGTATGTGTAAGGCCAGAAAAAGCACAGCAGGTCAGACAGCATCCTGCCTGAAGAGGATGAAAGTCAACATTTTGGGCTAAAACCTTTCATCAGATGCTGTCTAACCTGGTCTGCTTTTCCAGGACAATGTAGCCTGTTTGAATGGCACCACATCCACAAATATTCATTCCGTCCACCATGAACTGGCGGCAAAAGTGTGTACCATTCACAAGATGAACTGCAGAAAATCAATAAGTTTCCTGGGCAGCATTTGCTAAAACCCCCATGACCACTGACATCTGGAAAGACAATGGCAGCAATTCTAAGGGAACACCACCACCAGTGAGTTGCCCTCCAAGCCATTCGCCATCCTTATTCGGAAATATATCGCTTTGCCTTCACTGCCACTGGATCAAAATCCTGGATTTCCTTACATAAGGGCATTGTGGATTTACCTACAGCACATGGATTATAGTGATTCACGAAGGCAACTCACCACCACTTTCTCCATGGTAATTAGGGATATGTAATAAATGCAGACCCAGCCATCAACATCCACATTCCATTAGTAAATTTTAAACAAAAATTCTGAAAATGTTATGTCTAGAAGAATTGAACTGGGAGAAATCCAAGAATAAATTTTAGGTCTTTTATATTATCTATAGTACTTGTGGCCTTACCTCCCTGACTGGAAAGGGAGGCAAGCCTCCTTTTACCTGACCAAATACCTCTGCAGTTACTTTAATGATATCAGCCCATAATAGTCTCATGTTTGGATCACAAGGCCATTTGCAAGAAAATCCACTATAACATCAGCCAGTCAATCAGATGGCCATCAGTTCTCTAGTTCTGGTGGCACCCTTGAGACTGATTGATGTGATTCCTTTAGTCAAACACGACTGCCAGTGTGAAGCGGCCTGAGTGCTTCCCTATACGTAACATACACCAAACTCTTGAGATAGATGTCTTAAGACCAGAAGACATAGGAGTGGAAGTAAGGCCATTCGGCCCATCCAGTCCGCTCCGCCATTTAAATCATGGCTGATGGGCATTTCAACTCCACTTCCCTGCATTCTCCCCGTAGCCCTTAATTCCTTGTGAGATCAAGCTTATTTACACAATTTATACTGTTGTCTGAGACTTACTTATTGTAGAGGGTGGTTTGGGGGTGGTGGTTCTGTGCTTGTTGACCAATTATGTTGTTACATCATATATACAACTGGTTGAACAAAATACACTGATTGCGTTGGACTGAGCATGGAGCCATTGAAATCTAGGGCCTTTATAGTGGAGTGTCCCATGTTGTGATGTTATGTAACTATTTTAAAGGTACACAGACTATCTGGGCTCGGACCCATGCATCAGTAGCCACTATTGGAACTGCAGTCTGTACCAAAGAAGAGATGCCATGAATTATGACCTAAACATAACTCCAGGATTATGCTGGTGACATGTTCAGGCACCAATTTCACCTCCCCTGCTTGCCTACCAGTTCTTGGAGGGGTAAAATTCTTCCCACTATCTCTCTTTTTCTTCATAGATGCTGCCTGATTTGCTGAATATTTCTTTCCCTTCCAGTTTTAATTTTAGATTTCCAGCAATAGTTTGCTCTTGAATACTCAAACCATAGGCCCACTGTGGAAGGAAAAGTCAGTTAAATTTGCAAATGATATGTTTGACTTGTTTTGTATACCTCAGAATGGTGCTCTAGTATGACCAGTACATTCATTTCCAAGTATTATTGTTTTATTAACAGACTTTTCCTTTTAGGTGAAATTTCAGACTGTATGACTTCGACTCATAGAACATATAAGGTGCAACACAGAACTGTACTGCACAGGAACGGGACCTTTGGCCCACAATGACCAAACATGATGCCAAATTAAACTAATCCCTTCTGCCTGCCATTGATCCATATCTCTCCATTCTTTGTGTATTCATGTGCTTATCGAAAAGTCTGTAAATGTTCCTATTGTATCTGCCTCCAACATCACCCCTGGCAGTGTGTTCCAGACTTCTACCACTCTGTGTAAAAAAACTTGCACCTCTTGTCTCCTTTGAACTTGTCGCCAACCTTATGTGCATACCCCCCAGTTTTAGACATTTCAGCTCTGGGAAAATGATTCCGACTGTCAGCCCTATCTCCGCACCGCATAATTTTATAGACTTCTATCAAGTCTCCCCTCAGCCTGTGCCACTCAAGAGAAAACAACCTGAGTGTTTCTAGCCTCTTCAATAGCTCATACTCTCTAATATGGACAGCATCTTGGTAAACCTCTTCTGCACCTTCTTCAAATCCTCCACATCCTTCCTGTAATATGGAGACACAATACTCTAAATGTGGCCTAACCAAAATCTTATAAAGTTGCAACATGACATCCTGACTCTTGTACACAATTCCCTAACCAGTAAAGGCAAGCATGCCATGCAACTTCTTTACCACATTATCAACTTGTGTGGCTACTTTCAGGGAGCTGTGGATTTGAACTCCAAGGTCCTTCTGTGCATCAAATCAGAGTCCTGCCATTAATTGTATACTTTTCCCTAATGAATGATCTCACAAAGTGCAGCACTTTTGCCCATACCTACATCTGATCTATATCCCACTGTATCCTTTGACAGTCTACTATACTATTCATAACTCCACCAATCTTTGTAACTTTAGCAAACTTACCAACCCACCCAAAGGACACAGATCAGTTATAGATCTGCAGGTTATGGGCAGAGAAATGGCAGACAGAGTTTAATCTGGGGAAGTTTCATCCAAGTCATTTATATGTAACACAAACAGCAGTGTTCCCAGTATGAATTCCTGCGGAACACCACTAATCACAGACCTCCAGCCTGAGAAACACCCTTCCATCATTGCCCCTTGTCTCCCAAGGGCAAGTCAATTCTGAATCCACGTGGCCAAGTTACCGTAGATCCCCATGCATGTTAATCTTCTGGATGAGCCTACCATGAGGGACCCTGTTGAAAGCCTTACCAAAACCCATGTAATCAACATCTACTGCTTTATCCTCATTGATCACCTTCATCACCTCCCCGAAAAATTCAATCAAGTCAATAAAACATGACCTGCCCCACACAATGCCATGCTAACTGTCTCCAATTAGGCCATGCTTTTCCAAATTTGCATAAATTCTATCCCTAAGAATTCTCTCCATTAGCTTCCCAACCACTGATGAGAGACTCACTGGTCTGTAGTTCTTGGATTATCCCTATTCCCTTCTTGAATAGAAGAAAAACATTAGCTACTCGCCAGTCCTCCAGGATCTCTCCAGTGGCTAGCAAGGACATAAAGATCTCAGTCAAGGTCCCAGCAATCTCCTCCCTTGCCTCTCTCAATAACCTGGGGAAGATAACATTGGGGGACTTATCCACCTTCATGCTTTTCAAGAGTTCCAAAGCCACTTTTATCTTGATCTCAAAATGCCATAGCATATTAGCATGCTCCACACAAATCTCACAATCATCCATATCATTTTCCTGGTTGAATACCGATGCAAAGTACTCATTTAGGATCTCATCCACATTCTCTGCCTCCAAGCACAAGTTCTATCCTTTATCGTTGAGTGGTCCTAGCTTCTCCCTAGTTATCTTTTTGTTTTTAATGTATCTATAGAGTGCCCTCGGATTTTCTATAACCCGATTTGCCAAGGTCATTTTATGGCCCCTTCTTGCTCTCTTAATTAGCTGCTTGAATAGTTTCCTCCTTTCTTTATATTCCTCATAGGCCCTGCCCAATTTTAGCTTCCTGAAACTTGCATTTGCTTCTTTCTCCTTTTGACTAAATTCACAACCTCCCTCATTATCCGAGGCCCCCTTACTTTGCCATCCTTATCCTTCTTCCTTACTGGAATATGCCGGTCTTGAAATCTCCCCAGCAGGTCTTTAAACAGTACCCACATTTCAAATGTGGACTTGCCTGAAAACAGCTCCCAAATAACACTCTCTAGCTCCTGCCTAATTCTAACATAATTTGCTCTCCCCCAATTTAGCACTTTCCCACAAGGTCCTGGTTTAGACTTGTTCATAGCTATCTTAAAAACTAAGGAGTTGTGTTCACTGTTAACAAAACGCTCTCCCTCTGAAAGGTCAGTCACCTGGCCACGCTCATTAGTCAATACAAGGCCCAGTATGGCCCCTCCTCTAGTTGGACTAATGACATACTGTTTCAAGAAATTCTCTTGGATGCACTTAACAAATTCCTCCCCATCTAAACTTCTTGTTCTAAGGCAGTCCCAGTCAATATCGGGGAAGTTAAAATCATCCATTATGACAACTCTGTTTTTATTGCACATTTCCACAATCTGCCTACATATATGTTCCGTAAACTCTTGGTGGCTATTGGTGGCTATTGGAGGCCTATGGTATAATCGTTTCAGAGTAATTGCGCTCATTTTATTTTTGAGCTCTGTTCATATTGCCTCAGTGGATGAACTCTCCAGTATGTCGTCTCTGAGTGCAGATGTAACATTCCCCTTGATTGGCAATGCAACTTCTCCACCTCTTTTACATTCCTCTCTAACTCGTCTAAAACAACAAAACCCTGGAACGTTGAACACCCAGTCCTGTCCTTTTCTCAACCACGTCTCTGAAATGGCACAACATTATAGTCCCACATACTGATCCAGGCTCTAAGCTCATCTGCCTTCACTTTAATGTATCAGAGATAATGGGAACTGCGAAACGTCAGCTTTTGTGCTCCTGAGATGCTGCTTGGCCTGCTGTGTTCATCCAGCTCCACACTTTGTTGCCTTAACTTTAATACTTCTTGCGTTGCAATAAACACACTTCAGCCCATTAGTACCATGATTAGGCTCTTGCCTAATCACTGCTGTTTGACTCGAACATGAACATACAACATAGAACATAGAGCAGTACAGCATTGTGCACACCCTTTGGCCAATGATGTTGTGCTGACCTATTATTTCACTCTAAGATCAAACTACCCTGCATACCCTATATTTTACTATCATCCATGTGCCTATCCAAGAGTCACTTAAGTGTCTCTAATGTATTGACTCTACTACCACTGGCAGCAGCATATTCCACGCACCCAACACTCCTCTGTGTAAAGAACCTACTTCTGACATTGCCCCTATACCTTTCTCTAGTCACCTTAAAATTATGCCCCCTCGTAATAGTTATTTCCATCCTGGGGAAAAGTCTCTGGCTATCTTCTCTATCAATGCCTCTCATCATCTTGTACACCTCTATCTAGTCACCGATCATCCTTTTTCGCTCCAATGAGAAAAGCCCTAAATCCCTCAACCTTTCCTCATAAGACCTGCCCTCCAACCCAGGCAGTATCCTGGAAAATCCCCTCTGCACCCTCACTAAAGCTTTCACACCTGTCCTATAATGAGGCGATCAGAACAGAACAAATATCCCAACTGTGGTCTAACCAGGGGTTTGTGGAACTGCAGCATTACCTCATGGCTCCGAAAATAAATTCCCCTGCCAACGAAAGCCAACACAACATATGCATTTAACAATCCTATCAACTTGGGTCGCAACCTTGAGGGGTCCATGGACATGGACTGCAAGATCCCTCTGTTCCTCCACAGTGCCAAGAACCCTGCATTAACCCTGTATCCTGCATTCAAATTTGACCTTCCAAAATGAATCGCTTCACACTTTTCCGAGTTGAATTCCATCTGCCAATTCTTTGCCCCTCTCTGCATCCTGTCAATAACCTGTTGCAACCTACAACAGCCCTCCACACATTCCACAACTCCACCAACTTTCATGTCATTGGCAAATTTACTAACCTACCCTTCCACTTCCTCACCCAAGTCATTTATAAAGATCACAAAGAGCAGAGGTCCCAGGACAGATCTCTGTGGAACACCACTGGTCATGGAGGTCCAGGCTGAATACTTTCCATATACTACCACCCTCTGTCTTCTATTGGACAGTCAATTCTGAAGCCAGACAGCCATGGAGGACCTTACCAAATGCCTTGCTAACATCCATATGCATCACATCGACTGCTCGACCTTCATCAATGTGTTTGTCACATCCTCAAAGAATTCAATAAGGCTTGTGAGGAATGATCTGCCCCTCCCAAAGCCATGCTGACTATTTCTAATCAAACTGCGCTCTTTCAAACAATCATAAATACTATGTCTCAGAATATCTATCTCTCCAATAATTTGTCAACCACAGAAGTAAGACTGACTGGTCTGTAATTCCCAGGATTATCCCTATTCCCTTTCTTGAACAAGGGAAGAACATTTGCCACCCTCCAATCATCTGGTACTACTTCAGACTGTTGGTTATTTACATTCAGCTATTAATTAATTTGTGACAAACTGCATGGAATAGGTTTTTACTGACCTAATTAATTTTCACCAGCTATTTGTCCCGCATGAGAAAATCTACAGTAAAAACAAACAGCCGTGAATTAAGAATTTTAACTATATGATTTTTGGCAGATCTTGTATTATTTCTGTACTCATGTCTAAGTTGGTAACACAATATATTATGTATTATTTAAAATATACTTAAAAAGCACTAAGTTTCCCATGGATATAAAATAGCTATAAATTTTGTTGTGGTGTTTTAGAAACAGTGACATCCAGCCTTAGGTTCAGTAAGCAGACATTTGTTCTTGCATATGCTAAGGACAACATTTGCTTGAATAGCCATGTTAACTTATTTCAAAGTACAAGGCTTCAGCACTGTTTATAAATTTCAATGTAATGCAGCACATATTATTTCAGCATTGGGTTTTGGTTTCTGCTGGTTTCTAAGACAATTCAACCTTCAGTTTTCCCATTTCACTGTGGTTGATTTGTGGAGGTCAGTTAGCTCAGTTAGCTGGCTTGCAATGCAGAGATGCCTATAGGATGATTTCCATTCCTGCGATGGCTGAAGTTGCCATGACGCATTCTTCTTTTCAATCTTTCCCCTTGCCTGAGGCACCGTGACCCTCAGGTTAAATCACCACCAGTTGTCTCTCTCTCTCAAATGAGAGAGCAGCCTATTGTCTGGTAAGATGATAGTGATTTTTATCTCTGTGGTCTGTGTAGCAATAGGTATATGTTACAATTTTCATTCTTAGGTTCCCAAAGGAATGGAAACATATCCCAGCTTCCCTGCAGTGGTTCCCAACATGCTCCGTGAAAGTGGCTATTTGTCGATTCTAAACTATTAGTGTGCATTTACGTATCAAATCTAATGAACTGTCTCATTTCAGTTCAAAAAGTGTTAAGTGTGGAAACTGATTACCTGGTTCATCAAAGCTGAGCTGATGCTATTCTCCACATGGACTACATCGTCTCAACTAAGTGTGAAAATACTGCTTTTTAACATTAGGTTTTAACAACTGCATCAGTCAAAGTAGCACAGATGTAATTGAAGATGTCATGTGATTGTAGATGTGTCATTGTTGGAATACTGTAGAAGTAGTGCAGAAGTAGCTTAACCCTCTGTCATGCTTTACCAAGCAGCAATCGATACTGACACTAGTTCAAATAGGTACATTCTGTTTTTTTTATATATCGGCATAGGGCATACTTTCTTCTTGATTGAATGTGAATGTGTGAAACATAATACTGACAAATGTCTCTCAGTTCAGGAATCTGATACAATATTTTACAAAGTCTAGTCTGTGCTTAAATACAGTTCTTCTATCAAAATGTCATTACCTGAATGAAACCTCCTATGCCATTACAGTGACATGCTGTACACTGTCAATGCTTTTGTCTGTTAATGGAATCCTGTGTTAAACTGACTCAAAGTATTTGTTCTGTGGCTGTTGTAAATGTATACTGAAATAAAATCTACCATTAGAAACATAGTAATAAGGCTTATTCAGAAATTTGAATGGATCAACAATGTAAAGATTTCTTTTTCCTTACCTATTTCCTTTCCCCTAAGGGCGCACTCCGGTACGTGGGAACAGCTATTATTCATTTTGATTTGGATCTGATAGTCTGATATTGCTTGTGTCAGATCAAAACTTGTTAATTAAACAATTAAAGTCAAATTATTCCAGTGTTTGATGACATCTAATATCAGAGGTGATTTTCAAATAATTTCATCATTGTAACTCAAGCAAAGCTTCCAACTCTTTGTCCATGTTTGTGCTCCTTCATTTCAGTACTCTGGCACTTATTTAAAAATCTATTGATGAAACTCATTGGACGATGTTATCAGGTTCCAGTTTCTGGAAAGATTGGTTTGAAGTGCTGTATGTCTTCTTTCCCTTTTTGTCGTAGAGGGAGAACAACAAAAAGTCACCAAACTGGGAGGAGGAGTTGGTTTGTGAGGAGATATTGAGGAGATTGAGCCTATGTTCTCTGCAGTTTAGAAAAATAACAGGCTATTTCAATCAAGAAAATACTTCTTACAGAGCTACATAGGATTGGTGCAAAAGGATGTTTCTCCTAGGTGGGGTATCTGGAACCAAGCATGTCTTCTCACAGTAAGCAGTAAGTCATTGAGGAGGAACTTCATTGCTGCAGCTGGAGAATCATTAAAACTTCCTATCCCAGAGTGCTGCGGAATACATTTAAAACAGAGATCAATTTATTTCTACATATTGAATCTTTAAGGGATATGGGAAAGTTGAGGAAGGACAGCAAGTGAGGAAGAGGTGGAGAGGTGGTTATGTTACTTAATGGTGTTGTTAATATGATTGAGAGGATGACCAAAGTTCAGGAAACCAGAATGTGAAAACAGGTTGGGTGGAGATGAGGAATGGTAAAGGCAAAAAGTCACTCGTATGAGTGGGGTACAGCCCATTCACACTAACTGCACAGCAGGGAAGGAGCATAAAGGAAGAAATAATAGGAGCTTGTCAGAAAAGCATGATGGTAATCTTGGGTCATTTAAATGTACGTATAAACTAGAAAAGTTAGATGCAGAAATGTAACCTAGATGATGAGTTGACAGAATATTTGCAGGATAGTTCCTCAGAACAACATGTTTTGGTGTCACTCGGAGAGAGTGGAATATATAGATCTGATATTATGCAACAAAATAGAATTAATTAATAATCTGATCATGAAGGCGTGCCTATGTAGCAGCAACTATTGTACAGTTGCATTTTACATACAGCTTGAGGGAGAGAAGAGTGGAGCTGAGACTAGTATTTCAAATGTAAACATAGGCATTTATGAGGGCATGAAAGCTGAGCTGGTTAAACTGAGTGGCAAACAAGATTAAAGGATAGGACAACAGAAATGCAGTGATAGACATTTTGAAGGGATATATTGGAATACAGAGAATGGATACATTTCAATGAGTAACAAAAATTCCAAAACCTAGACTTGCCAACTGTGATTAATTAGAAATATTAAATATGGTACAAAATAAGACGAAAAATATATAACCGAACAAAGACATGTCACATCAGAAAATTGGGCAGAGTAGAAGAAAAAAGCAAAGAATGACTACAGGGTTAATACGGTGGGAAAATACTTGCTAGAAAGCTCAAAATAGATAGTAATTATTTTTAGAAATACTTAGAAAAGATCAGAATTAACAAAGTGAGCACTGGTCTTATGGAAGTTAAGTTTGGAAATTAATGCTGAATAAATAGATGATGATAAATGAATCAAACAGATGTTTTGCTTTGGTTTTCACATTGGCAGGGACACAAGTAACATCACAGAAGCAGCGATAAATCAGAAAAAGGAAGGAATGAATGAACTAAGAAAAATTAAAATTGTCAGCAGAATGCTTCTGAGTACATTGTTGAACTTACAAATCGTTGGGTTCTGCCAAACTTCTTCAAGGAGCTTACAAATTATTCATGTATAGGTTCTAATTTTCCAATACTTCTTAACATTTGGGAAGACCCTATTAGACTGGAAAACAGTGGATGTAATTATTTTATTCAAACATGAGATTGGAAGCAAAAAACCCCAGGCTGGTTTATATTTATAGAAATTGTTACTGCATATTTTTATGTTCATAGCCAGATTCGCTCGATCTCTAATTTTTCCAATTTCATTAATTTTTTTGGTCATTTTTGTTTATTTTGTATTCTGCCCAAACCTCGGACCTGCCAAGTGTCTTTGCACAATGATATGCTTTTTGTTTTATTTTGAAATGTCTTTACCATTTTAATTAACTGCAGACGGTAGATCACTCCCCAGGATTATTTCCTTAATTGAATGAATCTATTCTGAAATATATTCTTAAATTTCTGCCACCGTTCTTCCCTGATCCATCCTTTAACATAATTTGGTAATTGACTTTATCTGGGCCAGTCTTCATGCCCTCAAAATTCCTTTTATTTATTTGTTTAGTTTTTAAAGTCTCAGACCACTTCACCCTCCCTCAAACTGAATGTAAAATGATATATTATGGTTACTTCTACTGAGGGACTCCTTCCCTATGACATCATTAATTGATCCTATCTCTTCGCACAAAACTAGGTCTTCTTCCTCTCACCCATCCCTTCCTCCCACCCCAAGCCGCACCTCCATCTCCTACCTACTAACCTCATCCCACCTCCTTGGCCTGTCCGTCTTCCCTGGACTGACCTATCCCCTCCCTACCTCTCCACCTATACGCTCCTCCCCACCTATCTTCTTTTCTCCCCATCTTCGGTCCGCCTCCCCCTCTCTCCCTATTTATTCCAGAACCCTCACCCCATCCCCCTCTCTGATGAAGGGTCTAGGCCCAAAACGTCAGCTTTTGTGCTCCTGAGATGCTGCTTGGCCTGCTGTGTTCATCCAGCCTCACATTTTATTATCTAGGTCTAGAATATCCTGTTCTCATGTCAGGTCCAGAGCATGCTGTTCTAAGAAACTACCTTGAAAAGATATTATGCATTCCCAAGCATCTTGAAAATCTCCTCACATAAAAACATAAACTACTCTAATATTTAAATGATAGATGTTTGGAAAACTAATTGAACATTAATAGGACAACAGAGAATTGAGACAAAGGGAGAATTTCTTACCCTTCATCTACTCAGTTTCTGTGAGTACTGATAGCTGCACAGGTTTGTAGATAAGGATTTAACCACCAAGAAGTGGTTTGTTTTGAATTTATGTTCTTTCAAGACAAAAGTAATTTCTTAGATTCAGAGATAATGGGAACTGCAGATGCTGGAGAATTCCAAGACAATAAAATGTGAGGCTGGATGAACACAGCAGGCCAAGCAGCATCTCAGGAGCACAAAAGCTGATGTTTCGTGCCTAGAACCTTCATCAGAGAGGGGGATGGGGAGAGGGAACTGGAATAAATAGGGAGAGAGGGGGAGGCAGACCGAAGATGGAGAGTAAAGAGGATAGGTGGAGAAAGTATAGGTGGGGAGGTAGGGAGGGGATAGGTCAGTCCAGGGAAGACGGACAGGTCAAGGAGGTGGGATGAGGTCAGTAGGTAGATGGGGGTGCGGCTTGGGGTGGGAGGAAGGGATGGGTGAGAGGAAGAACAGGTTAGGGAGGCAGAGACAGGTTGGACTGGTTTTGGGATGCAGTGGGTGGGGGGGAAGAGCTGGGCTGGTTGTGTGGTGCAGTGGGGGGAGGGGACGAACTGGGCTGGTTTAGGGATGCAGTAGGGGAAGGGGAGATTTTGAAACTGGTGAAGTCCACATTGATACCATTAGGCTGCAGGGTTCCCAGGCGGAATATGAGTTGCTGTTCCTGCAACCTTCGGGTGGCATCATTGTGGCACTCCAGGAGGCCCATGATGGACATATCATCTAAAGAATGGAAGGGGGAGTGGAAATGGTTTGCGACTGGGAGGTGCAGTTGTTTGTTGCGAACTGAGCGGAGGTGTTCTGCAAAGCGGTCTCCAAGCCTCCGCTTGGTTTCCCCAATGTAGAGGAAGCCACACCGGGTACAGTGGAGGCAGTATACCACATTGGCAGATGTGCAGGTGAACCTCTGCTTAATGTGGAATGTCATCTTGGGGCCTGGGATAGGGGTGAGGGAGGAGGTGTGGGGGCAAGTGTAGCATTTCCTGCGGTTGCAGGGAAGGTGCCGTGTGTGTTGGGGTTGGAGGGGAATGTGGAGTGGACAAGGGAGTCACGGAGAGAGACATCAGTTACAAGCTGGTTGCCTGGATATCAGTTACAAGCTGGTTGCCATCTCAGGCAACCAGCTTGTAACTGATGTCCATTTCAAGCCCACCGACTCCCACAGCTACCTAGAATACACCTCCTCCCACCCACCCTCCTGCAAAAATTCCATCCCCTATTCCCAATTCCTCCGCCTCCGCCGCATCTGCTCCCACGATAAGACATTCCACTCCCGCACATCCCAGATGTCCAAGTTCTTCAAGGACCGCAACTTTCCCCACACAGTGATCGAGAACGCCCTTGACCGCGTCTCCCGTATTTCCCTCAACACATCCCTCACACCCCGCCCCCGCCACAACCGCCCAAAAACGATCACCCTCGTTCTCACACACCACCCTACCAACCTCCGGATACAACGCATCATCCTCCGACACTTTCGCCATTTACAATCTGACCCCACCACCCAAGACATTTTTCCATCCCCTCCCCTGTCTGCTTTCCGGAGAGACCACTCTCTCCGTGACTCCCTTGTTCGCTCCACACTGCCCTCCAACCCCACCACACCCGGCACCTTCCCCTGCAACCGCAGGAAATGCTACACTTGCCCCCACACCTCCTCCCTCACCCCTATCCCAGGCCCCAAGGTGACATTCCACATTAAGCAGAGGTCCACCTGCACATCTGCCAATGTGGTATACTGCATCCACTGTACCCGGTGTGGCTTCCTCTACATTGGGGAAACCAAGCGGAGGCTTGGAGGCCGCTTTGCAGAACACCTCCGCTCAGTTCGCAACAAACAACTGCACCTCCCAGTCGCAAACCATTTCCACTCCCCCTCCCATTCTCTTGATGACATGTCCATCATGGGCCTCCTGCAGTGCCACAATGATGCCACCCAAAGGTTGCAGGAATAGCAACTCATATTCCGCCTGGGAACTCTGCAGCCTAATGGTATCAATGTGGACTTCACCAGTTTCAAAATCTCCCCTTCCCCAACTGCATCCCTAAACCAGCCCAGTTCGTCCCTTCCCCCCACTGCACCACACAACCAGCCCAGCTCTTCCCCCCCACCCACTGCATCCCAAAACCAGTCCAACCTGTCTCTGCCTCCCTAACCGGTTCTTCCTCTCACCCATCCCTTCCTCCCACCCCAAGCCGCACCCCCATCTACCTACTAACCTCATCCCACCTCCCTGACCTGTCCGTCTTCCCTGGACTGACCTATCCCCTCACAACCTCCCCACGTCCCCACCTATACTCTCTCCACCTATCCTCTTTACTCTCCATCTTCGGTCCGCCTCCCCCTCTCTCCCTATTTATTCCAGTTCCCTCTCCCCATCCCCCTCTCTGATGAAGGATCTAGGCCCGAAACGTCAGCTTTTGTGCTCCTGAGATGCTGCTTGGCCTGCTGTGTTCATCCAGCCTCACATTTTATTATCTTCTAATTTCTAAGATTGTTTGAATTTTATAATAAAGAAGAGGTTGAAGTGGTCTTTTGAGGTGGAGTGCAAAACCAGTGAAGTGCAATACACAAAGCTATTCCTGGCAGTCAGCAGAGCTGACATTACGATCATGGATGAGACAAAGGCAGAGTATGTCCTCTCCCTTAACCTACCATTGGCAGCTGCACGATGCAAGAATTAATATTTAAGAGCATGAGGTGCCAGTCAACATCTACCAGATAAACCTCTTTCAGTCCATTCAATCCATCCACACAGTCTCTCTCAATTTCATTAAGATCAAGGTTGTTAAAGAAATGTCTCCCATACGAGATAAAGATACCTATGATGTTGCCTTCACTTCTACTCACCATATATTCTCAACTTCCCAGACAATCTGCTGAGAAATTTTCACTAAAGAGGTAGTCCCCTATGTGTGGCAAGGTGATCACCAATACATCGTCATTTCTCCCAAATAGGTTCTTTCAGTACTATCTTGCCTACTGTGATGATACAGCCTCAGAAAAATCACAATTCTTGGATGCTAATTTAGCCATACAATAACTATAGCAGTATCCAAAGGAATGGCGTGATGGCATTAAAAATAATCTGACAGTGTTCATTCATTTTGACCATACAGAAAAAACCTTGCTATATCATGAGAAGCCATTTTCATTGGCAACAGCTTCTAATACCAAAGATAACGGGAACTGCAGATGCTGGAGAATCCAAGAATACAAAGTGTGTAGCTGGATGAACACAGCAGGCCAAGCAGCATCTCAGGAACACAAAAGCTGATGTTTCGGGCCTAGACCCTTCATCAGAGTGGGCGATGGGGAGAGGGTTCTGGAATAAGTAGGGAGAGAGGGGGAGGCGGACCGAAGATGGAGAGAAAAGAAGATAGGTGGAGAGGAGAGTATAGGTGGGGAGGTGGGGAGGGGATAGGTCAGTCCAGGGAAGACGGACAGGTCAAGGAGGTGGGATGAGGTTAGTAGGTGGGAAATGGAGGTGTGGCTTGAGGTGGGAGGAGGTGATAGGTGAAAGGAAGAACAGGTTAGGGAGGCGAGGACGAGCTGGGCTGGTTTTGGGATGCAGTGGGGGAGGGGGAGATTTTAAAGATTGTGAGGTCCACATTGATACCATTGGGCTGCAGGGTTCCCAAGCGGAATATGAGTTGCTGTTCATGTAACCTTCGGAAGGCATCATTGTGGCACTGCAGGAGGCCCATGATGGACATGTCGTCTAAGGAACGGGAGGGGGAATTAAAATGGTTTGCGACTGGGAGGTGCAGTTGTTTATTGCAAACCGAGCGGAGGTGTTCTGCAAAGCGGTCCCCAAGCCTCCGCTTGGTTTCCCCAATGTAGAGGAAGCCACACCGGGTACAGTGGATACAATATACCACATTGGCAGATGTGCAGATGAACATCTGCTTAATGTGGAAAGTTATCTTGGTGCCTGGGATGGAGGTGAGGGAGGAGGTGTGGGGGCAAGTGTAGCACTTCATGCGGTTGCAGGGAAGGTGCCGTGTGTGGTGGGGTTGGAGGGGAATGTGGAGTGGACAAGGGAGTCATGGAGAGAGTGGTCTCTCTGGAAGGCAGACACAGGTGGGGATGGAAAAATGTCTTGGGTGGTGGGGTCGGATTGTAGATGGCGGAAGTGTCGAGGATGATGTGTTGAGCCACATATCAAAGGATGAAGTGCCTGGGCCCGAAATGTCAGCTTTTGTGCTCCTGAGATGCTGCTTGGCCTGCTGTGTTCATCCAGCTCCAGACTTTGTTAGCTTCTAATACCAAAATCATTATGCCAGGATATAATGTCCATGTTACACCTGGGATATGTGGGTATTGAATGCACAATATGGCTAGCATGCCTATTTGCAAAATGGTGAGGGATGAAACTTTATATTTAAGGACTCAGGGATGTATGTGAAACATGCTAAATATATCAATCCCAAAAGCAGAGGTAACACCTACATTTGCATAATGATCCATCTCCTCCTTGAATGACGATAGCAATGGACACATTCACAGTGAATGGATCAATTGTGATCAATTATTCCTCTAACTTTGCCATTGTTCAATGATTTAGCAACACAATGACGGTAACTATTATTGTCATAATGAGTGGTATTTTCAGTTTATTTGGCATTCCAGATAATGTTTGACAATGGATTGCAATGCACTGGCAAACAGATTAAAGGTGCATATTAAGTAGGAAGTAGTCCATAACACAACATCCCCCCTCAATTCATACTCAAATATTATGCATTGGCAAATCTTTAAATGGTGAGCAAGAGAACAAGAATTTTGCATTGCTATGCTGAATGTAGAATGGATTATCATCCCCAGAAGAATTTATGCTTGAAGACAAATGTGAACAACCTTTTCAAGCAAGTGAAATTTATGATTATTATGAGCATGACTTTCTTCTTCAAAGACAGATGGCACTAAAAGAGAAACACAATGGTCAGGCAGGTAGGAAATCACCAAAACATCATCCTGGGCAGGCAATGTGGGTTAGAAATGCAACTACAAAACCTTGGATGCTAGCAAAGTTTTTAAAAATATTCAACCAGGCCAGTTAGTATATTTCTGAAGAACTTCAGATTTCAACTTTCCTGCTCTTTTGATGCTGCCTGGCCTGCTGTGTTCCTCCAGCTCCAAACTGTGTTAACTTTCACTCCAGCATCAGCGGTTCTTACTATTTCTGAGCCAGTTAATATTATTGATTATGGTGTTACATCGCCAAGGAAGAGATACCAGCTCAGACTTATATGGCACATCTATGAAGAAACTCAGGGAGAATACTCTGATGAAGATTGTGTCGTGATGAGTGAACACAATCAACAGCAAGACCACAAAGTTATCAAACAAGTGCCAGAAAGAACAAGATGTACGTCTCCGAATGGGTATACAATCACCAGATCAGGGCACGCTATCAAACCTAAAAACAATGCATTGAATTTGAAATGTAAGCCTTGTAAACTCTGTGTTACCTATTTCTCAAATTACCAAATTGCTAATACATGCCTATTAACAATCATACATTTCTGTTTGGAATAAGATTTTATCTTGGAAAAAAAGGTATGTTATGTTCTGTCTTACAGACAGCAGGTTAATTTTCCATTAAGAGACGTTCAGGTGATATCTTCACTGTATCACAGCATGTGACCGGAGAGTAGAAAGATCTCACACTGTATTTTACCTCAGACCTTTTGTATGATAATCTACTGGAAGCATGCTCCTCTGTTGTAATAGCTGAATATAATTCTTGTCATCTCTGTGTCTGAGGAATATAATATTTGTACATAGTGTTTGTGATTATAGTCAAGTGTTGTGGGATTCTTTAACATCATAATACCGACACTTAGTTTCTTATGTTACAGGAAATAACACAATGGCGGCTCAGGTCAAAACTCTCTCCTGGAGTAGCTCAGTGGGTAGCACTGCTGCCTCACAGCACCAGGAGCCTGGCTTTGGTTCCAGCCTCGGGCAATTGTCTGTGTGGTGTTTGCACATTCTCCCCATGCCTGTGGGGATTGGTTTAGGTGCTCTGGTTTCCTTCCACAGTTGAAAGCTGTGCAGGTTAGATGAATTGGCCATGCTAAATTGCAGTGTCCAGAGTGATGCAGGTTAGGTAGACTAGCTAATGTTAACTGTAGGGGTACAGGGATAGAGTTGGGGGTGGGGGCTGGGTCTGGGTGGGATGCTCTTCAGTGAGTTGGTATTGACTCAGTGGACTGAATGATCTCTTTCAGTACTGTAGGAATTCTATGATTCTGATTGACATTGTGGGATAGACAGTCCATATTTGATAGCAAGGTTGAGAGGGTGTTGTGAAAATGTGTAGGAAACTTTATGTAGAATGCGGGATTAAGGGAAGATATTTTCTTCCTGCTCCCTTGGGGCAGCACAGTGGCTTAGTGGTTAGCATTGCTGCCTCACATTGCCAGGGACCCAGGTTTGATTCCACCCTTGGTCAACTGTCTGTGTGGCGTTTGCACATTCTCCCCGGGTCTGCATGGTTTTGCTCCGGTTTCTTCCTACAGTCCAAAAGATGTGCAAGCTAAGTGGATGGGCTATACTAACTTGCCCATAGTGTTCAAAGATGTGTAGATTAGGTTGGTTATGAGGTCTGGGTGGGATGCTCTGAGGGGTGGTGTGGACTTGTTGGGGTGAAGGGCCTGTTTCCACACTGTAGGGATTCTACATCTAAAATATTATCATAAGATACCTTAATCGACAAACTGCCATGGCCAGTTAAATTTTAGAACACTTAAGTGAATTTTCAATAACTACACATGTTCCTTAAAATTTGATATGTTCTTTTTAGGATGCTCATGTAATGTTGCAGTGGCAAATATATTGTTGCTTCACAGCAACATCATAATGAGCAGGACAGTTCTGCAATGATCATAAAGCATCCTTTAGCTCATTGGGTTAATCAAGTGCTTCAGGGGCTTGCTTTAGCTGCCACAGGCGTGCTTCAAATATAAATTACTGCAAATGACAAAGTGCATTCCAGCCAATTAGAGTCCACACTTCAATATATTCCGCGTTATCTCTAGATATCAGATTGTGCAAGAGATTAAATTAGAGGATTAGAAAAAGAATTTCCAGTTGGAGCAGGAAAATACTAGGCTCTCCACACAAAGTTGTCTGTGTCTCAAAGTTAATACAAACATGGTGCATTCCTATTTAATTTTGAGAGGCCTGAGTGTAATGCTATATTACAGAAACAAAGGACGTATGTATTTGTTGGGGGTGTCAACTTTCCATACTTGCCTTTCTAAGTCCTGGAAATTTGGCAGCTTGCCTGATGTGGTGGTGCATACAAATATTGACAGAACACTGTGGCATTTGTTATACACTGTTTAGAAAGCAAATTATTAAAGGTCTGAGAGAAGAGCTTGAGTGCTGTGTCTATTTCAGTGCTGGCATGACAGTTCACATAAAACTTATATAAATCAGTTTCCCTTTATTGAATTAAACTTCTGATTTGGCAGTGGATTTAGGTAAGTGTGTGCTATTTTGTGTCTTTTTAAAACTCTGAGCTATCATATTCATTTGCTGTTCCTCAGTGCTGTTGTGGTGAATTGGTAGCTGTTATAGTGACACTAATTAGTAGTTATCAGCCCAACTAAAATTTCAGTGTAAAAGAAAAGTTAAAATATAAAAAATTATAAACATGATATGACGTAAACAGCAGATTCTATATGACCAATATAACATTTATATTCTTATTCCAAGTGTTGGAAATATTGTTTTTTTTGGTTAGAGATTATGCTTTGGCCAGTTAATCGACAAATTTGAACAGTCTTCTCATATATTTATACAACTGAAAAGTTACACAAGATGCTTCTACTGTTTGTCATACTCTCTAATATTACTCACGTGTCCAAGTGGCGCCTAAGTGCTCTAAGATGCTGCACGGCAGAAGGTAGTCTTTGCTATTGCACGTCAAATTTTACATTAATGCTTGCTGTTTGCATTCTTGGCATCAAATAAATCCTGTTGGATGATCTACAGTTACTCTGATCAGGTAATTGCAGTTGTGAAATATTATAGCCACAAGTTTTAATTACCAACTCTGTGTTAGTTAAGGAAGTGTATATTTATACTTTATATAGTTTTGCAATTGTTAAGAATTAAATCACTTTCTACTGCATATTTCAAAATGTAAATGAATGAACAGGCTGTACAAGGAGACCAGGCCAATGGTAATTGATGTGGAAATTAGTCAAGATAAAGGGCCATTGTTTAGAGCACAAATTAAATTGCACACTATTGGAGTATTAACATACTCAGAGAACTCAGATGATGTGTGAACAAATGTGCATTGGCAATCTATGTAATGTCCTATTAACTGAACCCTGGATTACAAGTGATGAACAAAATTACTTTAGAAGGCCACGTGACCCTAGGATTTGCTGCAGAAATTTGTTCTGGCAAAGAATTCTGTGGTTAAAGTAGAATTCATTTTTCACATTTTCAAGATCACATTTCACAAGTCTAGAAAAAGACAACTCTGTTTTGTTGAATGTCCTTTGCCTTATCAGACTCTCTCAAAAAAACCTAACAGGTGAAACCGATCTTCAACAGCAGCTCAAAAAGGTGATTGTAAATCAGCAGTCCATCATATATGTTACTCAGGAAGGGGCCTTTATATAGCACTGTGATTGTGTCCCTAACCCTGGAATAAATGGACCAGGTTCAAGTCTCACCTGCTACAGAGGTGTATAATAACATCTCTGAGCAGGTTGATAAGCAAAATAGGCTAATAAAAAAAAAATTAAATGCTGCTCATTATAGAGGCCTGTTGTGGTGCAGCATTACTGTTCCTACGGCTGGACCGAGAGGCCTAGGTTCAAGTCTTACCCACTCCAAAGATGTGTAATAACGTTCCTGATCAGGTTGATTAGAAAAATAGGTTAATTTTTTTTAAAAAATGCAAATTTCCCTTCGTAGAATAGAGAAGAAGGATATTAGTAGCTTGAAAAGATGCGGAAAAGATTTACAAGGATGGTTACAAAAACAAAGTTGCTGGAGAAGTCCAGCAGGTCTGAGGAACACAGTTCAAAGGAACGGTCACCGGACCTGAAACATTAGCTCTGCTTTCTCCTTCACGGATGCTGCCAGACCTGCTGAGCTTTTCCAGCAACTTTGTTTTTGTTCCTGATTTACAGCATCTGCAGTTCTTTTGGTTTTTATTACAAGGATGGTTTGGCCATTTTTGGAATACCGAGTGCAACTCTGGTCTCCCTGCTATAGGAAGGATGTTGTGAAACTTGAAAGAGTTCAGAAAACATTTACAAGAATGTTGTGAGTATTGCAGGTCTGAGCTATAGGAAGAGGCTCAATTTGCTGGAGCTACTTTCCCTGGAGATTTGGAGGCTGAGGGGTGACCTTATGGAAGTTTATAATATCATCAGGGACATGGATAGAGTAAATAGAAAAGGTCTTTTCCCTGGGGTGGGGAGTCGAAAACTAGAGGGCATTGCTAAACCTAAGAGGGGAAAGATTTAAAAGGGGCTGAAAGGGCTACTTTTTCACACAGAGGGTCGTAAGGAATGAGCTACCAGCAGAAGTCGTGAAGGCTGGTACATTTACAACATTGAAAAGGTATCTGGATGGATATATGAATAGAAGGGTTTAGAGGGATATAGGCCAAATGCTGGCAAGTGGGATTAGATTTATTTTGTATATCTGGTGGGCATGAAAGAATTGGACCGAACAGTCTGTTTCCTTGCTGCATATCTCTAAGATTTGAGGACACTATGAGACCGGGACTGGAGGGTTTGAGTTTGAGGGAGAGACTGGGTAAGCTAAGGCTTTTATCACTGGTGTGCAGGAGGTTGAGTGGTGACCTTAAAGATGTTCATAAAATCATGACGGGCATTGATAAGGTGAACAGTAAAGTTCTTTCCCCTTTTGGTTGGGGATTTTAAAACTACAGGGCATAATTTTAAGGTGAGAGGAGAAAGATTCAAAAGGGACCTGAGGAGTAATTTTTCACACAGATGGTGATTCGCATATGGAATGAACTGCCAGAGAAAGGGGTAAATGCAGGTAAATGTAAAAGTTAAAAGACATTTGGACAGGAACAGGTATAGGAAAGATTTAGAGGGATATTGGCCAAAAACTGGCAAGAAGGACTAGTTTCGTTTGGGAAACTTGGTCAGCTTGGGCCAAAGGGTCTGTTTCTGTGTTATATATGATCCCATGACTCTAATGAAACCAGCCTTGTTTACTATCATCCATTTTGGGCTATTGCCCAAGATCAGTGCCACTCCTTAATTGTAAAAAATAATAATTTGACTACAACAATATTATTAATCCACAGCGGACTACTATACCTTTTGACTTTTCTGTGTTACTTATCCAGCAATTGCATTAAACAAGTAGCAAAATCTTGACCTAATGACGTTATGTTCTGCCCTCCTTCCATGGCCAACGTTCAAAGTTTAATTTACACAAACAAACATGTACAAGTCTCACACAGAGGCAAAGGATGAGACTGAAATTTGCTTTAAATTTCAGATTGAAAACCAGAAATGGTGAAGAAGGAAATGTAGTAGTTTTAATACATGCCTTTTCAATATATATTTTGGTATACTATTTACAGCCATAGAGCAATATATGCTAATATATATTTTGTTATACTATTTACAGTGATCAAGTCATATTGCATAGAAGTAGACCTTTCAGTCCAACCAGTCTATGCCAACCATAATCCCAAACTAAACTAGTCCCACTTGCCAGCGTTTGGCCCATATCCCTCTAAACAATTCTTATTCATATACTTTTCCAAATGTCTTTAAAATATTATAACTGTGCATGCATCCACTGCTTCTTCTGGAAGTTCATTACACACACAAATCACTCTCTGTGTAAAATATATTGCCCCTCATGTCTTTTTTAAATCTTTCTCCTCTCATCTTACAAATATGCTCCCTAATGAAAACACACCTCTATTTACTGTATCCACACCCCTCATGATTTTATAAACCTCTGTGAGGTCTTCCCTCAATCTCCTACATTCGAGTGAAAGAAGTCCCAGCCTATCCAGCCTCTCCTTATAACTCAAACTGTCTATTCCCTGTAACATCCTGGTAAATCTCTTCTGAACCCTTTCCAGCATAATAATATACTTCCTATAACAGAGCAACAGCTTAATGATATACTTTGTATAACAGAGCAAGCAGAACTGGATGCAGTATTCCAGAAGAGGCCTAATCAATGTCCTGCACAGCCTCAACTTGACATCCCAACCCATGCACTGAAAGGTCTGAGTAATGAAGGCACATGCGCTAAATACCTTCTTAGCCACCCTGCATACATGTTACACAAACTTCAAAGAATTATGTACATGAACCCCTTGACCTCTCTGTTCTACAGCACTACCCAAGGCTGTATTTTTAGTTGATAAGTCCTGTCCTTGTTTGTTTTACCAAAATGTAATATCTCACACTTCTCCAAATAAACTCCACTTGCCACTCCTCAACTCATGGACCCAATTGATTGAGATCTCTTTGTAATCTTAGATAACCTTCTTTATTGTCTACTATACCACCAATTTCAGTGTCATCTGCAAACTTACTAACCATGCCTGCCATATTCTCACCTAAAGCATTTACAAAATTGACAGATTATCAGGGATAAGATTTTCTTTCAGTTAATTAATTCATCAGCTAAGATCCGAAGTTTAAATATTAACAATAATACATAAGCTCAGCAGGAAAGTCACTTTAAGCTTGAATTTCTACGCAGAAAATGCATCCTGCTGCATGTCATGATACCAGAAATCAATTTTGTTCAGCAGTCTGCAGAATAGGTTGGTTACACTGAGTCAATATTAAAACAGGAGTAAAATGTTTTATGCTGTCCTTGGCATTATCATAACGATTTTGAGAGGGAGAAAGGGGTTAAGGTGTTGTTGGATGTTGATGATTTGTAAAATAATTACAAATTGCTGACAGGCCAGCTGTTTGTGCAGCAGCTAGGTGCAATAACATGCAGCACGCTGTAAGCTTGTCTATAATTCCCCGACCAGTCATTTTCTCAGTTCAGCTGGTAGGTTGGCAGGCTGAAAAGCAGAAATGAACTATTGTCTCACGTGGCAAGATGTCGGGAATTAATCTTACCAAATACCTCGAGGTGGTTAGTTATGCAGTGGTATTGGTACAGGCCTTGACCTCTCACGTGGGGAGTGTTGTTCAGTAAAGTCTGGGGATTTAAACAAGTGAAATTTTAAAATAAAACACACACACACACTTGCTTTAATTTCTGAAAACTGTTTCAATTCTGCTTTGGAAGATCTGCCAGTTGACCTAGAATTTCATCATTTATTTTTCTAACTGAAGACTGGCAGTATAGTCTCTTGACTGTAGCATTTCAAAGTGGCATCAATATGAAGGGGCAACATTATTGGACAGAATTTTTAAAATTCCCTTCTCATTTCCATCACTGTTAATGGAGATGTGCCTGCCTTTAAGAATGGGATATTTGATCAAGTCAAAATTTTAATTCATGTTAATAGCATGTTAAGAATGTGCCAGTACCAAGAATTCTAGAATGAATTCAACTTGCAGGTGACTCAATATGCATAAATTAACATGGAAGTCCTGAATTTTCACTGTGTGTTTCTGGGCTCTGATACAGGCAGAAGCACAGTTATTTCTACAGTGATTAATCATTAAAATCAGTGAGAATGCTAACTTTCCAACTCCCACATAAACCCGTTAAGTACTTGCACCTTGTTGAATCAGACGTTTCTGGTTTTTCACAGCAATGTGTTTAGTTTTGCTCAATGAACACGACTGAACACTGCTTCAAGGAGGTAATAAGTTGAAGCATTTCATTTTACTTTTTTCACAACTAGGACACAAGAAGCAATCTTGAGAAAGGGAACACCAATATACAAAACACGCAAAGATGGTGCTGATGGGTTGAGCCATCATTGACATGGAGTTGCAGCAAGAATAGTTAACTGTTAGTGTTCCTTCTCAAATTAGGTAGGCATTGTCCAGTTGGCAGGATGTTACCATAGCAATGTAGTGGAGATTGACAGTCTCCATGATCCCTCCTTTTCCATGAAAAAAAGGTGCAAGGTATATGCTAATTTCTTTATCATGGAATTAAAGGAGTTCTGGAAACTCTCCAAATCTTCCAGTTTTCTCAATGTAAAATGTGACTTTTTTGCAGTGTCTTAGTTTTCTGTTTGGAGTCTGTCAATAAATATATAATGTGATTGGCTGCTTGTACAACTGGTGTCCTCACTGCAGCTCAGTGCTGGTGTTGCTCAGTTGTAGCACTACTGCATGATGGTATGTGGGAAATTAATCACTCAGTCAGAATTCACTCATAGCCAGAAACTTTGTGCCCTACCTTGGTGACTGACCCCAAAATCAGCACAAAGTGATTTTATCACTGAAAATGTGGAACATTTTGGAAAAAGTAAACGTCTCCCATAACAATGTTATAGATTGCTTTAACCCATTACAAGGCATCTGAGTGAAATTAAAACTAAAATGTATTTTTTCAGGAATTTCAGTAATGTTTTCGGAACAGTATAGCAGACTAGTGGGAGAAGACCTGCAGAAATTCATGCTTGAAAATTACAAGAATACAATAACTGAACAGTATTGTCAATTAGATCTGTTTTCATTGCTTTTTGTTAACTTCTTTATTAAATTTTTGAAACTTTGCTACATGCTACATTGCATACAGCAATGCAGAAGCAACAGTCAGGAAGGTGGTTTGAAGTGTGTCTACTTCAATGCCAGGAGCATCCAGAATAAGGTGGGTGAACTTGCAGCATGGGTTGGTACCTGGGACTTCGATGTTGTGGCCATTTCGGAGACATGGATAGAGCAGGGACAGGAATAGCTGTTGCAGGTTCCGGGGTTTAGATGTTTTAGTAAGATCAGGGAAGGTGGTAAAAGTGGGGTGGTGTGGCACTGTTAGTCAAGGACAGTATTACAGTGGCAGAAAGGACGTTTGATGAGGACTCATCTACTGAGGTAGTATGGGCTGAGGTTAGAAACAGGAAAGAAAAGGTCATCCTGTTGGGAGTTTTCTATAGGCCTCCAAATAGTTCCAGAGATGTAGAGGAAAGGATTGCAAAGATGATTCTGGATAGGAGCGAAAGTAACAGGGTAGTTGTTATGGGGGTCTTTAACTTTCCAAGTATTGACCCGAAAAGCTATAGTTCACGTACTTTAAATGGGTCAGTTTTTGTCCAATGTGTGCAGGAGGGTTTCCTGATACGGTTTATGGATAGGCCAACAAGAGGCGAGGCCACTTTGGATTTGGTACTGGGTAATGAACCAGGCCAGGTGTTAGAATTGGAGGTAGGTGTGCACTTTGGTGATAGTGACCATAATTCGGTTATGTTCACTTTAGCGATGGTAAGGGATAGGTATACACCACAGGGGAAGAGTTATAGCTGGGGGGAAGGCAATTATGAGGTGATTAGGTAAAATTGAGGATGCACAGGATGGGGACAGAAACTGCAGGGGCTGGGCACAAATGAAACGTGGAGCTTGTTCAAGGAACAGCTACTGCATGTTCTTGATAAGTATGTACCTGTCAGTCAGGGAGGAAGTAGTCGAGTGAGGAACCATGGTTTACAAAAGAAGTTGAATCTCTTGTCAAGAGGGAAAAGGAAGTTTATGTAAAGATAAGGTGTGAAAGCTCAGTTAGGGCACTTGAGAGTTACAAGTTAGCCAGGAAGGATCAACAGAGGGAGCTAAGAAGAGCCAGGAAGAGACATGAGAAGCCTTTGGCAGGTAGGATCAAGGAAAACCCTAAAGCTTTCTATAGGTATGTCAGGAATAAAAGAATGACTAGAGTAAGATTAGGGCCAGTCAAGTACAGTGGTGGGAAGTTGTGCATAGTGTCCGAAGAGATAGGAGAGGTGCTAAAAGAATATATTTTGTCAGTATTCACATGGGACAAAGACAATGTTGTCAAGGAGTATACTGAGATACAGGCTATTAGACTAGACAGGATTGAGGTTCATAAGGAGGAGGTGTTAGCAATTCTGGAAAGTGTGAAAATAGATAAGTCCCCTGGGCTAGATCAGATTTATCCTAGGATTCTCCGGGAGGCTAGGGACGAGATTGCAGAGCCTTTGGCATTAATCTTTAACTCATCAATGTCTACAGGAATAGTGCCAGAAGACTGGAGGCTAGCAAATGTTGTCCCCTTGTTCAAGAAGGGGAGTAGAGACAACCCTGGTAATTATAGACCAGTGAGCCTTACTTCAGTTATGGGTAATGTGTTGGAGAGGATGATAAGAGATAGGATTTATAAACATCTAGAAAGGAATAATGTGATTAGGGATAGTCAACACGGTTTTGTGAAGGGTAAGTCGTGCCTCACAAACCTTATTGAGTTCTTTGAGAAGGTGACCAAACAGGTGGATGAGAGTAAAGCGGTTGATGTGGTGTATATGGATTTCAGTAAAGCGTTTGATAAGGTTCCTCATGGTTAGCTATTGCGGAAAATATCGAGGCATGGGATTGAGGGTGATTTAACAGTTTGGATCAGAAATTGGCTGGCTGTAAGAAGACAAAGGATGTGGTTGATGGGAAATTTTCATCCTGGAGTTCAGTTACTAATGGTGTTCTGCAAGGGTCTGTTTTGAGGCCACTGCTGTTTATCATTTTTATAAATGGCCTGGATGAGGGCGTAGAAGGACGGTTTAGTAAATTTGCAGATGACACTAAAGTCAGTGGAAAGTTGTGGATAGTGCGGAAGGATGTTGCGGGTTACAGAGGCACATAAATAAGCTGCAGAGCTGGTCTGAGAGGTGGCAAATGGAGTTTAATGTGGAAAAGTGTGAGGCGATACACTTTGGAAGGAGAAACAGGATTACGATAATGGAAAGATTCTTGGTAGTGTGGATGAGCAGAGAGATCTCAGTGTCCATGTGCATAGATCCGTGAAAGTTGCCAACCAGGTTGATAGGGTTGTTAAGAAGGTGTATGGTGTGTTAGGTTTTATTGGTAGAGGGATTGAGTTTCGGAGCCATGAGGTCATATTGCAGCTGTACAAAACTCAGGTGCGGACACTTGGAGTATTGCACACAGTTCTGGTCGCCGCATTATAGGAAGGATGTGGAAGCATTGGAAAGGGTGCAGAGGAGATTTACCAGGCTGTTGCCTGGTATGGAGGGAAGGTCTTATGAGGAAAGGTTGAGGGACTTGAGGCTGTTTTCATTACAGAGAAGAAGGTTAAGAGGCGACTTAATAGAGACAGACATGATGAACAGAGGATTAGATAGGGTGGACAGTGAGAGCCTTTTTCCTCGGATGGTGATGGCTAGCATGAGGGGACATAGCTTTAAATTGAGGGGTGATAGATATAGGACAGAAGTCAGAGGTAGGTTCTTTACTCAGAGAGTAGTTAGGGCGTGGAATGCCCTGCCTGCAACAGTAGTAGACTCGCCAACATTTAAATGGTCACTGGATAAACATATGGATGATAATGGAATAGTGTCGGTTAGATGGGCTTCAGATTGGTTTCGCAGGTCGGCACAACATTGAGGGCTGAAGGGCCTGCACTGAGCTGTAATGTTCTATGTTCTATATGGCTGGCTTGAACATGAATCTTTTGATTCCATTTGGAAACTTTTAACATCAATAATAACTGGAACTGGAACAAATTATTTCAAGGCTTATGGTGGAAATAGTATACCATTTAGCAACTCATATTCCGCCTGGGAACTCTGCAGCCTAATGGTATCACTGTGGACTTCACCAGTTTCAAAATCTCCCCTTCCCCAACTGCATCCCTAAACCAGCCCAGTTCGTCCCCTCCCCCCACTGCACCACACAACCAGCCCAGCTCTTCCCCCCCACCCACTGCATCCCAAAACCAGTCCAACCTGTCTCTGCCTCCCTAACCTGTTCTTCCTCTCACCCATCCCTTCCTCCCACCCCAAGCCGCACCCCCATCTACCTACTGACCTCATCCCACCTCCTTGACCTGTCCGTCTTCCCTGGACTGACCTATCCCCTCCCTACCTCCCCACCTATACTCTCTCCACCTATCTTCTTTTCTCTCCATCTTCGGTTCGCCTCCCCCTCTCTCCCTATTTATTCCAGTTCCCTCACCCCATCCCCCTCTCTGATGAAGGGTCTAGGCCCGAAACGTCAGCTTTTGTGCTCCTGAGATGCTGCTTGGCCTGCTGTGTTCATCCAGCCTCACATTTTGTTGTCTACCATTTAGCAAAATCAGTTCTCTGCAATAAGCAAGCTTAGGTTGCAAACGCTTTATTTTCCTCTCTCAGAGCATTGTGACTCCTTGGAGGTCTTTTCCACAGAGAAAAGTGCAAGTCATTGAATAGTTTTACAGTACAGGTAGAGAAATTCTTGACTAACAAAGGAGTCAAATGTTATCAGGGGTGGACAGAAATTCGGAGTTGAAGTCATAGTTCAGTATTTGGTTTGAGAGGCTGATACTGATATGTTTGTACACAGAGAGTAAGCAATAGACTATTGAGATTTGTTGAATAGGCCCACTCATAAGATAGGTTATTACCCATTTTACCTCAAAACATTTGCTTAGTTTTCCTCCATTATTTGGGGTGAATTTCCTTACAATTTCCCTGGAAATATATCAATGTAAATTCACTCCTTTGTCTCTGCAGTAGTGAAATGCATTCAAAAGGAATTTAACTAGAAGTGGAATCCAAGGCAACAAATAAAACATCAGTGCTATCGTTAAATTGTGTTAAAGCATAATATTTTATGAAAGTAATGAAATGATTCTCGTTTCACTATGTTCAGTATTATAATCTATCCAGGTTCCAATTTTCAGTGTAGAAGCAATTTAAAATGAGAGAATGGAGAAAAGAACCCAAGTGGATTATTGTAGCTCCTGCACCATATAATTCCATTGGGAGCTGGTTAGTTTGATTCGTTTTTCCTACTCTTTTATTTATTTTATTAATGTGCTGTCCCTTGAAATTCCCTTAGATTGTAATTTACATTGTAGTTTTCACAAAATGAAGGCTGGCATGTCTAGCACAATTGTCCTTGGCATGTTTCATGTATTGATAGAGTATTGATTAATTTTATGAATCCTGTACACAGTACAAACTAAAATGTTGCACAAACAATGTGGAATTCGTAGACATGAATTGTCCAACTGGCTTTGTATTGGTATCAAGTCAACAGAACGGTCAGACACTGAATGCTGCTGATCCCATGTTCAATTTTTGACCAATTGTAATACTAGTGAAGAAATGATGTGTAGGATTTATTACTGTTCCCCAAGGCAAGCAATTAGTGCCCACTTGAATTTTATTGAATTGAATTAGCTTGTTTGTCACACGTACTCAAATCAGTTTAGTGGAAATACAGTGCCATCTTTGGTACAAATGTACTGAGGTGGAAATACTTACGATCAAATTCATAAGGGTAAAACAACGTAAGGAAACGTAAGGAGTCCAGCACTATAGGTCATAGGAATAAATTAGCAAAGTAAAGAAGTTTAAAATTCAGAACATCAGCCTTTCCGACTCCATTCATGCACACAACTAGCCTCAAGGGAGATGGCACGCACAGGACCCAAAAAATTGCAGGGTCACCACACTTTAGGCTCCACCTTCTCACCACTGGGCCCACTTCACTGACATCGCTGAACTCACATTTGCCCCACAACCGAGACTGTGTGGCTGCTCTGCTAGGCCAGGCAGCCACCAGGCCACGGGTCCTATTTCAGCTACAGATGTCACCTTCTTGGCACCACGGCCTTGGACAGGCCAAGTGCTGCTCTCCCCGATCACTGGAGGAGCTTTGCAGCTGCCGCAGACTGCCCGGAACACCAAAATAACGACCTCGCTGTCGCTGCCACCAGCTCCGACGCTGAGAACAATCCTGACGCTGCTGCCTTCAGCCCCGAACGCCAAGAGAACACACTCACTGCTAATGCCACAGGCCCCGATCGTAGGGAGAATGTCCCCACTGCCCCCCCGAACACCGGGAGAATGCCCTCACTGACCCCACCCCCCGAACACCGGGAGAATGTCCTCACTGTCCCCCACCCCCCGAACATCGGGAGAGTGTCTTCACTGACCCCACCCATGAATCACAGGGAGAATGTCCTTATTGTCCCCCACCCCGCCATTCACTGGGAGAATGTCCTCACAGCCCCCCGATCACCGGGAGAATGTCCTCACCTCCACCGCCCCCGATCACCAGGAGAATATCCTCACTGCCCCCACCCCTTGATCACCAGGAGAATGTCCTCACCTCAACCACCTCCCATCACTGGGAGAATATCCTCACTGTCACTGCCCCGATCATTGGGAGAATGTCCTCACCGCCTTCTGATTACCAGGAGAATGTCCTCACTGTCACTGCCCCGATCACTGGGAGAATGTCCTCACCATCACGGCCCCGATCAGTTTTCTCGAGCAGTTTCCATCAAGTATATGAATGAACTTGTTTACCTGCAATAATCTATGTTTCTAGCCTTCTGTTAACAGAAAAGAAATTGCCTCAAAATTTCAATTGACCTAGCATCCACACCACTTAAAAATTATGATTTGCGATAATAAATAGTGCGTCTAAATCTAACCTGTATTGTACATAGAACATAGAACGTAGAACATAGAACATAGAACATTACAGCACAGTACAGGCCCATCTAACCTACACTATTCCATGTACGTCCAGATGCTTGTCCAATGACGACTTAAATGTACTTAAAGTTGGCAAATCTACTACCGTTGCAGGCAAAGCGTTCCATTCCCTTACTATTCTCTGAGTAAAGAAACTACCTCTGACATCTGTCCTAGATCTTTCACCCCTCAATTTAAAGCTATGCCCCTTTGTGCTCGCCATCACCATCCTAGGAAAAAGGCTCTCCCTATCCACCCTGTCTAACCCTCTGATTATCTTATATGTCTCAATTAAGTCACCTCTCAACCTTCTTCTCTCTAATGAAAACAGCCTCAAGTCCCTCAGCCTTTCCTCTTAAGAACTTCCCTCCATACCAGGCAACATCCTAGTAAATCTCCTCTGCACCCTTTCCAAAGCTTCCACATCCTTCTTATAATGCGGTGACCAGAACTGGATGCAATACTCTAAGTGCGGCTGCACCAGAGTTTTGTACAGCTGCAGCATAACCTCTTGGTTCCGGAACTCAATCCCTCTATTAATAAAAGCTAAAACACAGTATGTCTTCTTAGCAGCCCTGTCAACCTGGGTGGCAACTTTCAAGGATCTGTGGACATGGACACCGAGATCTCTCTGCTCATCTACACTACCAAGGATCTTACCATTAGCCCAGTACTTTGTATTCCGGTTACTCCTACCAAAGTGCATCGCCTCACACTTGTCCGCATTGAACTCCATTTGCCACCTCTCAGCCCAGCTCTGCAGCTTATCAATGTCTCTCTGTAATCTACAGCATCCTCTGTCACTATCCACAACTCCACCGACCTTCGTGTCATCTGCAAATTTACCAACCCATCCTTCTATGCCCTCATCCAGGTCATTTATGAAAATGACAAACAGCATTGGACCCAATACCGACCCTTACGGTACACCACTAGTAACTGGACTCCAGGATGAACATTTCCCATTAACCACCACCCTCTGTCTTCTTTCAGCAAGCCAATTTCTGCTCCAAACTGCTATATCTCCCACAATTCCATTCCTCCGCATTTTGTACAATAGTCTGCACAACATTGTTTCTCTTTATAATTTTCAAGCTCTCAATTAAATCACACTTAACCTTCTAAATTCAAGGGAATACAGGACAATTTTGGAAAGAAACTGCCCAAATAATTTAATCGATTAATTTCTAGTTTAATTCTGAATCTCCCCTCTTCCTTTTGCAAAGTCAAAAATAATTCTTGAGGTTCAGTGACAAAAACGGAGTAGGATATTGGGGCCTGAGCATCAGTACTGTCCTAACCCTTTCAAGGGACAATTTGGTTATTCCTCCTCCCAAGTTCATTCTTCGTGTGCTTTCCGTTTCAGGCACAAAACTTTAATTCCTCAATTTTGATTTCCAACACCCTTGAGATAAAGACCAGAACTCTATTTACCTTATTGCTGAGTACTTCCCATGTCATTTTTTTTAGCAGCTAATTCTTTGTGGTGTGGTTACATGGACATCGAAATGCTGATGCTCCTCTACAGCTCCTGGTCATTTGGCTTGAAAATATTGCAAAGTGTTTGCCTCAAATCCAAAGTGGGTGACTTTTGTCCTAAATCAGCACATGCTTCCACTTTGTGACAGTAACCGTGAAAACGTATTTATTTTTAAGCTTGAGTAACAACACAGGATCTGCTGCTACACATCCTGGTAAAACTAATTTGTCTATGTTTATTGCAATTTCTATGATGAATCGCCCACACGACATTTGCTTTGAATAAATAAATGCTCAGTTCCAACATCCCTGATAAATTACAGCAATCAATGTAATTACATGTGTTTTCAAGCGTTTGTGTACATATTTACTTGCATATTCCCCTATCCCCGCTTCCCATTCCCCTAGGATAACAAGCTATTGTTAACAAAGTTTTATGCATAGAAAGATTTTGTGTTTTTGTTTAAAACCACTTTCAATGCACTTGCCAATCAATTGGGCAGTTGATCCATTTAACCCTGCTTACAACTCCAACCTTGCTCAGTCTATTTGCATTTTAAATGACTAATTACAAATGATGCCTCACATAGGTATTCTTAGATGTTTCATCAAGCCATTTAGGAAGCATAAACAATATTAAAGAGTCACATTCCAAAAATGTTGTCTCCTTTGCTCTCCTGTGGGAATGACCTAATGAGATATAATTTCATGAGGCTGATTTTCTTTTCCAGCACCACAATTTGCATCAACTGGGACAATGTGTGTCCACGTGCTATTTTATCAACGGATTTATCAGACGTCAGACTCGCCCTTTCCTTACTTAGTTTACAGATGTAAACTTTACTTGAGACACTTGATACCCATCAAAACATTAAGAGCAGCAATTCTAGATAATGAAGACAATGCTATTTCTATAGTCCATTTTATGCAATAAACATCTCAATGTGTTTCAGATGAGAGAAATCAAGTTGAGCAAATTTGAATAAAATGATTAAAACATAGTCAAGAAGATAATTTGATGCTTACAGATCAAGGTTTACCAAGGGATTGCTGAGGCAAATGCTTGATGCCCCAAATCTATGATTGAATTGAAGAGTGCTATGGGAGGGAAATGCATGAGAGGCTAAGTTCATGCCCAGGACAGAGAGTTGGAGAACTAGAGGAATTTTTTTAACCAGAAACAGGTTTTGAGACTGGTCAATTTAACATTTACAAGTCTGTAAAATGGGTCGTATCAGGACCAGCCACCAACTATACATTCACTGGATCTTCCTTTCTGCTGGGGAATTAAATGAGCTTTGGATGTGATAATACTCAGTTTGTAATCCCTCTACCCCGTGGGATATGGAAGCCCAATCTAGTAGAAGATACTTTAGTGGAGACAGTGATGAAAGCCAGGATTATCCATCATCATGTAAATCCTTGAAACCACCCATTGAACTATTAATGGGGATTCCATTGCTTCCCCATTCCACCTGTACAAAAATGGTTGGGGGTGCATTGAAAGTGCGACATTGGTCTGTTGCTATTGAGGCATCAAAATCAGCCCATGATTTTTGAAACACAAATCTATTTTGCAAAAACACAATGTGCTGTGAACGGAAGCAAGAATAATCACCTGAGGAGCAGATGTATGAATGCTGCTTTTAGCACTCTGTGAGAAATGCTACAAAAACAGTTACAAGATCACAGCACCTTTATCTTAAACATGTAGGAATTTAACAAAGTTACTAAGTTTTAACTGCTATTACATACAAACATACATTCATGCATCTGAATTAGGAAGAAGATTAGGCCATTTGTCCCCTCAAGCCTGCTTTCCTAGAAGACAATTGCTGATCTAATTACCCCGCAATTCCTCCTACCGCTCAAAACCTATCACCCTCTTGTTTATCAAGAATCTATCCACTCTGCCTTAAAAATATTCAAGGGCTTTACTTCCATACTTGTGAGGGAGAGTTAATCCAGAGGCTAAATAAAAACTGAAAAAACTGTGGATGCTGTAAATCAGGAACAAAAACAGAAGTTGCTGGAAAAGCAAGAGAAATGTCACCTGGCCTGAAATGTTACCTCTGATTTTTACTTTACAGATGCTGCCAGGCCTGCTGATCTTTGCCAGCAACTTTTGTGTTTAATCCAAAGGCTCACAGTTCTCTGAGTAAAAAACATTCTTATCTCTCTAAAATTGGCAACCCCTTTTTTAAAGCAGCAATCCTTAGTTCTAGAGCTTTTCCCGAAGGATTCATCTTTTCAACATGTCAAGACTATTCAAGAAATTTTTTATGTTTCAATATCATTGACTCTTCTTCGATAAAACACCAGTTAATTCATGTCTAGCCTGCCCAACTCTTCTTCCAGAACAACCAAAATATTAGCTTAATAAATCTTTAAACTGCTTCAAATGCATTTACATATTTTCTTGAATAAAGATACTTAAACTCTACACAATATTCTAGATGTTGCCTCACTGATGCTCTGAATCACTGAAGCATAACCTTCCTACTTTTGCATTCAGTTTTCCCCTGCTCAATAAATGATAACAGTCTATTAGCTTTCCCAATTACATGTTTTATCTGTGTATCGAATTTTTATAAATCATGCACCAGAATAGCAGATGCTCCTGCATCTCAGAGATCTGCAAATCTCTGACCGTTACGATAATATGCATACTTATCTATATGATATTTCATTTGTCAAACCTTTGCCCAACCAGTTCACCTCTTGATATCTTTGGATCATAAGAATAAGTGTAGGCCATTCTGTCTGTGGCCCTGCCTTCACTTAAATGCCATTTTCCCACAATACCTCTATACCACTTGATATCATTAGATCGGATTTGAACCTGCTCAATGAATATGCTTCCAAAGTCCTCAGGGACAGAGAATTCCAAAGATCCACAAGCTTCTGAGTGAAGGCATTGCTCCACATCAAAATTACCTGCCTCTTACCCAAAGATTAAGTCCCCTGCTTCTAGGTGTCTAGCAGGGGGAGCATCATGCCTACCATATTTTGTAAGAATTTTTTAACGTTTCAATGGGGTCATTATCATTTTTTGGAACTCTAGAGTATACAGACCCAATATGTCTCCTCATAAACCAATCCCACCATCCCAGGGGTTAATCTGGTTATTGCCATGCTTCCACAGCATGTGTATCCTTCCTCAGATACAGAAGCCAAAATTGCATACAATACTCTGGGGTAGTATCTCTCTAAGACTATATAAAACTGTAATGACATCTTTGCTTCTGTACTCAAATACCCTGAAATGAATGCCAACATTCAATTCCTTTGTAATTGCTTGAGCACCTGCATGCTAGCTTTTAATGACTTATGGACAAGGACACCCAGATCTCTTTTAACACCCACTCTTGCCAGCCTCTCACCATTAAGAAATACTCTGCTTTTGTGTTTCCTACCAATGTGAGTAACTTCACATTTATTCACATTATATCCGTAGTGCCATGTTTCAGCTGCTGACCTGAACCATCCAAGTCCACTTGAAACCCCCTTGTACTTACCTGACAATTTACATTTGCATCCAGTTTGACACTATCAGTAAATTTGGAAATACTACAATTGGTCTCCATATCCAAAACATTTTAATAGATTATGAACAGCTGTGGACCTAGCACTGACTGTTATAGCACCTCATTCGAGACAGCCTGTCATTATGAGAAATATCTGTTTATTCTAATCTCTGACTTCTGCCTTATCTCAATCCATACTTGTTTATTCCTCCAATCCCATGAGCTCTAATTTTAATTCCTAATTTTCTGTGTGGGACCTTATCAAAAGCCCTCTGATCCCTGGCTCTCCTCTCTATGCTACAAGTAATATCCTCTAAAAACTCTAACATGTTGGTCAAACATGATTTGCCTTTCAATAATCCATGTTGACTCTATCCAATTTTACCATTCTTCTCAAATAAAAAGGTTGTCTAATAGGTTCTAATATTGTCCTTGGTATTGATGTCAAGCTAGGAGGTCTGTATTTTTCCATTCTTCCCCTTCCTTCCTTGTTAATTAACAGAAATTCATTTGCTATTCCCAGTCAGCAGGAAACTTTATAGAACCTAAAGAACTATGAAAATAAGCCATTTTTTCATTGACTATCTCCATTGTTACTACCTTCAACTCTCTGGGATGAGCTCATGTTTTCTGAGAGATTTTTCAACTGTCAATCTAGCTAATTTTTCAAATACTTCATTTTTACTGACACAAATTTATTTTAGCTCTTCAATTACACAAGTCCCTTGATTGCCTCGAGTTAATGGGAGATTCTCTGCGTCTTTCTCCATGAGCAAGTAACTGTTTAGTTTCTCTACCATTTTCCTGTTCTCCACTAAAACCTTAAGACCATAAGATATAGGAGAAGAATTAGACCATTCTGCCCATCAGGTCTGCTCTACCATTTGATCATGGTTGATGTCAATTCTATAAATTCTGCAGTCCACACTTGATAGCCCACGTATGCCCTTGCTATTTTTTCCTTTTACATATCAATAGAAGTTTTACAATCCACCTGTATGTTTCTTGCTATTTAGCATTCACAATCGCTTTTCCATTTTCTTAACAGTTTCTTGGCCTTCCTTTGTTGGGTCCCGAACTGGTGTCAAGCCTCAGGCTTACTACTATTTCTGGCATTCTATAAAGTAAGTCTTTAGGTCTAATGCAAACTTTAAGTTCTTCCATTAAAATAACACTTTCTCCCTATTTTTGTGGCATGAGCAATGATTTTAGTAACTAAACTTTGATCCTTTCATTTAAGTCATTTCTATAAATTGTAAAAAGTAGGGACCCCAACCTTGGTTGCTACAGTACACCACACATTATATGCTATCAATCAGAATATGACCCATTTATAACTACGCTCTGTTCCTGTGAAGCAGTTAATTTTCTACCCATGCCAACAAAGTGTGGAGCTGGATGAACACAGCAGGCCAAGCAGCATCTCAGGAGCACAAAAGCTGACATTTCGGGCCTAGACTCTTCATCAGAGAAGGGCCTAGGCACGAAACGTCAGCTTTTGTGCTCCTGAGATGCTGCTGGGCCTGCTGTGTTCATCCAGCTCCACACTTTGTTACCTTGGATTCTCCAGCATCTGCAGTTCCCATTATCACTCACCAATATGTTACCCTCTTTGTTAGGAGCTTTTGTTTTCTGCAATAACCTTTGATGACATACCTTATCAATGCCCCTGGAAATATAAGAACAGTGATCCACTAGTTCCTCTTCATCCACTGCACATACAACTTCCTCAAAGAACTCTAATAAATTGTTTCAATCAAATAAATCTGGTTCAACCAGAAAAAAGAAATTTTAAATATGTTTTTGTGATACAAACTATACATGTGAGAAATGCTTTTTTTCAGTAAAACATGTACATTTTTAATTTTTAAAAATATTGCAGAAGACAGAGAAGATGGGCTGAATCTTGTTTTTTCCTTTGGCTAAGTCTGAGTTATGCTGAGTATTTTCAAGTCATTTTTGCCTCGAGGCTGAGGGGAAATTCACTCGCAGTGTCTTACCAAATGCACCTCATTAATTAACTTCCCCATCCCTACGGTGTCAGCCATCTCCAGTTGTGGACCCATGTTACCATGTTCTGTTCTCAGAACTATTCAGTGGATGTCTTTTGAAACATTAACATCCCTTGTATCAATATCAATATCAGCAATCAATCAAGGACCGCTGTGCATCATTGGCAGAATTTGATCACGTTGGAGAAGGGGAAGGTGGCACTGTGATTCTCCATCAGATATTGGGAGATTTTGGTGGACAGGGTGAGTGACTCGTCTCCTTAGAGGATCTGCCACCTCAACCTGGCAGCTTGGCTTGAGGTCGCCACTGGGTCACTGCAGTCTTCAGGGTGCAGAGGAATGGCCAACAGTGTTGAAAGAAAGCCAATGACCTTTGCAGTTGCACCAGGCTAAGTCCCACAGTCTTTCTCAGATGTTTCTTCCTCAGACAGAGAAAGGATAGTACCAAGAGGGACACATCCAGTGGAGGAACCATACAAAAGTTTCCTCTCAGGATGCTGCAGAGATGACCTGCCCTTTCACCTCCAACTTGCCCTGGTACACAACTATCACCACCACTAACACACACCACCACCACCCCCCACCCCCGTAATTTAAAACTGAGAAGGGTCAACTTGCCTCTGGCAAGAAGGCCCTTAATCTGTCTGGTCTGTCCAGGCACAAGATTAATTTAGGATTTCTGGTCAACATGGACAAGTTGGATCGCTGTACAGCTCTATGGCTCTAAGTGCACCAGAGTCACCTGACCAAATGTCCAGGGTCAACAGGCTTCACTGCCAAGCAGCCTCCCTCCTCCTCAGCTCTAGGGAGTACGCTAAGGCTTGGGGGGAGGGAGAAGAAAACTTAGTGAGGGCATTTTGGTGACATGGGTGACAAAGATTTGGAAATAATTATGAACTTTTGTATAATTGTATGTGCCTTAACCATACATGTTTGTTACTCTCCATGTGTAGGGTTTAATATCATTCTTAAAGCTTCATGGTCACAGATAAGGTTCCATGGGTAAAGATCTGTGAGAGACTGCTCCATCCTCCGGAAGCAAGAGAAACGATATATAAACATGGTGTAGTGTCAGACCAACACCATTAGCACTCCTCACAGAACATCTCTATCGTTTTGTAACCACCATGACCAAAAGTATAACTGTTAATGAGTTGTCTAGTAGCATCTGTGGGGAAATGTGAAAGACACATGGGGAGGCAGTGGTTTAGGATTGTCAGGGAATAGGGATTCCCAGGTATGTGTCATGTACAGTATATGGATTTGTGTGCAAGATACTTTCCCTTTAAAATCCCTGTCATTAATGAGTGCTGCAAACCTCTCTCTCTTTGGTAAGGTAGAAAGCTGAATATTAACAAAGTGAGTTTAATGAGCAATAATCTGCCTTATTCGGCAACTCTCTGTTCTAAAGAGAAACTTGCTGCACTGCTTGTAAAAAGTATGGAAGATGGAGTCAGTTTCTCCCAATGTCAAGATGGGTGTCACAGAAGTTCCCATCTGATTCTGCCACAAATCTCATCACAGACTGCATCACTCAGAGCCCTATACAATATCCCCCAGCAGTATGAATGCTGCAGAAAATTCTGTTGCGGTCACATAGCACTTGTGCTTTCCTGGCTTCACAAATATCCTTGCTCAGCCAATCAAATTAAACGTGAACAATTCCCCAAATATCCCAACTCACCAACTGTACAATCTTTTAACTAGGTATTTAAATAGCTTTATTGGTCTTGAGTGACTACAAGCATTTGGTCAAGAAATTTCTTCCATTGCAGAAAGTGAAATAATGAACACATATATGTGCCAGTTTAAAGAACATAGAACTTAGAATAGTACAGTATAGTACAGGCGCTTCGGCCCATGATGTGCTGACCTACTATCTTACCCTAAGATCAATCTACTCTTGCATACCCTACATTTTACCATTCTCCAAGTGCTGATCCAAGGGTCAATTAAAAGTCTCTAAAGTAACTGACTCCACTACCATGGCCAGCAGTGCATTCCACACACCCACCACTCTCAGTGTGAAGAATCTACCTCTGAATTCCCTCCTATACCGTCCTTCAATCACCTTAAAATTATGCCCCTTCGTAATAGTCATTTTTGCTCTGGGAAAAAGTCTCTGACTCTCCACTCTATCAATGCCTCTCATCATCTTGAAAACCTCTATCAAGTCACTTCTCATCCTCCTTTACTCCAATGAAAAAAGCCCTAGCTTCCCCAACTTTTCCTTATAAAACCTGCCCTCTACCCAGGTAGCATCCTGGTAAATCTCCTCTGCACCCTCTCTAAAGCTTCCACATCTTTCCTATAATGAGTTGACCAGAACTGAACACAATATTCCAAAATACATTGAACTGCATTGTGCTTTCATTATTGAATAAAACAATGTTAATTTCCAAAAACGTTCAAGTTTGCGCGTGTGTATCAGATTGATTCAAATTATTTAGGATAACAAAGTTTGAAGCTGGATGAACACAGCAGGCCAAGCAGCATCTCAGGAGCACAAAAGCTGACGTTTCGGGCCTAGACCCTTCATCAGAGAGGGGGATGGGGAGAGGGTTCTGGAATAAATAGGGAGAGAGGGGGAGGCAGACCGAAGATGAAGAGAAAAGAAGACAGGCGGAGAGGGGAGTATAGGTGGGGAGGTAGGGAGGGGATAGGTCAGTCCAGGGAAGATGGGCATGTCAAGGAGGCGGGATGAGGTTAGTAGGGAGGAAATGGAGGTGTGGCTTGAGGTGGGAGGAAGGGATGGGTGAGAGGAAGAACAGGTTAGGGAGGCGGAGACAGGCTGGGCTGGTTTTGGGATGCAGTGGGAGAAGGGGAGATTTTGAAGCTTGTGAAGTCCACATTGATACCATTGGGCTGCAGAGTTCCCAAGCGGAATATAAGTTGCTGTTCCTGCAACCTTCGGGTGGCATCATTGTGGCACTGCAGGATGCCCATGATGGACATGTCGTCTGAGGAATGGGAGGGGGAGTTAAAATGGTACATGACTGGGAGGTGCAGTTGTTTATTGCGAACTGAGCAGAGGTGTTCTGCAAAGCTGCCCCCCAAGCTTCCGCTTGGTTTCCCCAATGTAGAGGAAGCCACACCGGGTACAATGGATATAGTATACCACATTCGCGGATGTGCAGGTGAACATCTGCTTAATGTGGAAAGTCATCTTGGGGCCTGGGATGGGGGTGAGGGAGGAGGTGTGGGGGCAAGTGTCGCACTTCCTGCGGTTACAGGGGAAGGTGCCAGGTGTGGTGGGGTTCATTCCCTCCTCCCACTGCAACCCAAAACCAGCCCAGCCTGTCTCTGCCTCCCTAACCTGTTCTTCCTCTCACCCATCCCTTCCTCCCACCTCAAGCCGCACCTCCATTTCCTACCTACTAACCTCATCCCGTCTCCTTGACCTGTCCATCTTTCCTGGATTGACCTATCCCCTCCCCACCTCCCCACCTCCCCACCTATACTCTCCTCTCCACCTATCTTCTTTTCTCTCCATCTTTGGTCCGCCTCCCCCTCTCCCCCTATTTTTTCCAGAACCCTCACCCCATCCCCCTCTCTGATGAAGGGTCTAGGCCCGAAACGTCAGCTTTTGTGCTCCTGAGATGCTGCTTGGCCTGCTGTGTTCATCTAGCCTCACATTTTATTATCTTGGATTCTCCAACATCTGCAGTTCCCATTATCACTGATTCAAATTATTTTGTTTCTTTGCGCTTCTGTGCCAGTTCTATCTTCTACCCACAAGATGGCTCTATAATTTTAAGATAGCTTCGAAAGAGCCAACACTTCCCGAGTGGGTGGCCCTGATTGGGTGCTGCAGGGGTGTAGCCTATTGGAACAGGTAAAAAAGCTCTGCTGAAAGGTACGCAAGAAAAAGAAAGGGGAAAAGTTTATTGTCAGGTATATTATCCAGATGCTTGTCCTTTCATCCTTTGAAAAATCTTTTGATATTTTTGTGATCGTTCATCGTAGATTTATGTTCTTTTCTACTGAATGCTTACTCTGTACTGATTGCCTTGAAGATCCTTTAATGTATCAAAGGCTTTTAGCAGGAGAAAACTCCCAGAGTAGAGGGCTGCACAGTGGCCTAGAGGTTGGGATGGTGATGGTGGATGATAACAGGTTACTGAAGCTCTGACAGGTAAGAGTGGAAATGATGGAGGTGGTGAAAAATAGCACATACAGGGAAGACTGATTGCAGACAATGAATAGAGGAAAAGAAGTGCTGAATATTTAAAAGGAAACCTTCAATGTCAGCAGAGGGAAAGGAGCTGTTTAGTGAGCAGCTGGCGAATGTTTTACAAATCTTATTTCTCGTAGTTATTTGCCTCATAAATTGAAGCCAAGCAAAGCAATTCAGGACCATGATATGCACATTCTACCCCAGTTGGGAACTCCAGGAAACTACCTGAGCCCTGGACACCAACATGAGTAGGAAATGTCATCAGCTGGAAGATTCAAACACTTGAGCAGCAGCAGCTGTCACTGATGTGCATCTATGAGTCTGAGCACAATACAGTTAACACCCATGCCTGACAGTAGTTGCTTTTGTATGTGTGTATTGCCTTTAAGAGAGTTGACGTTGAAGGACTCCATGAGTTATGCGTATACAATGTTGTGACTCTACCTGGTTGTCAGTATATAGTGTACCTGAAAGTTGAAGAGATAGAAATCAGTTAGTATGTCTTTTACTGTTTTAAATAAACTAAGCCATGGAGTCAATCAATACCTGAAGGAGGTTTGATTGTTGGATCATTATCATTAATACGGCATGGTGAGCAGTGATGGCAAACTTGGTGCTAATGAAGCCCATCATGCTCGAACAGGTAGCAATCAAGTTAATCTACAGGTAGAACACATGGTCAACAATCTTAAATTATGGTACTGTGCTTGAGACGATTGCCTGTGTCTTTGTTTGTTATGTCAGAGAGTGTTAAAAATACAACTCAGAAGCAGCAAATCCCAAATGAAACATATATTTAACTGACTTGAGAAAGGCAAGCAATCAGGGATGTGCTAGATTGATGGCAAGCAAGGGAAGGTAAAAGGCATATTGTCTGAATGTTTGTAAAATTCTCTACTTTGGGATGCAATGGACCTCCTGAAAGAATTTAGAATGCTTAAACAGCATTCAGAACTATGGTTTCTACATTTGGGTGGTCTGATGCAGAAAAGCAAATTGCTGATATTTGTTTGGCAATTGGGAACAAAGTCCTACTGAATTTAATATTTCGGGATTAACATTAAAAGAGCTAAAAGTTCCCTCAAATGTGTGGACCACATTAGAAGACCAATTCACAGTCAGATTAAACTTCTGATTTCACCAACAATAATTAAAATCACTTTGACAGAAGCTGACAGAATCCATATGAACGGATGCATAGACAAGGGTTAATAATGTCATTTTTTTCAGATGGGGAGCTAGCAAGCAAAATTGTTGGGTTGGTGATCCACCTCCATGGAAGATTCCCAGAAAGGTTTGCTAGACAGCAGAATACTTTTATGTTCAAAGAGTTGCTGAAGAATGGGCAGAATTATATACGATCCTTGCAGGTCAATGAAGCTCACAGATCCGAAGTACAAACTCATGGTTGGCACAATCATTAGAACTCCTAAACATAGAAAACCTGTGGAAGGTGTGGCATTCTACTTGCAGAAATCATTTTTTAAGCAATGAGACAAAAAAGGCAAAGGCAGAATATTAGTGCAAAGGCTGATCCTACAATGAGCAGTGCACCAACCCAAACTGACCACAGACAAGGACGACCTTTAAGCTGCAATACGCACCATCTAGATCCAGACAGAGGTGTATACATGAAATAATCACAACCCAGAATCTGACAATTTGCCCCATGTGACAAAGTTTATTGAAAACAGTTTCACGATGTTATTCTTGTTAAAAAGCTTGAATGTCATCGAACCATCCACAAAAGTTCAAATGACCTGTCTTCAGAAATCTGGTGACTATTCGTTAGCGACTAAAATTGATGCAGTGTTGTTTGTCAATATAAACTACCTCTGTGAATATGGTGAAATACGGTTCCTACAGACATGGGAAGCCATGTGAAAACCTACAGTTGTAAAACATTCAGCATATGACAGTTTATCAATGCATTGTACATGATCAATACTGCTGGATTCTAAATACAATTAATCTGCCTGACGTCACAGATGTTCCACATCATAGCACAGCAGTTTGGACACACTGGGATACCATAACCCCATCCAAGACACAGATCATAGAATCAGTAAGACATTGGTGACATAACAGAAGCTGCAGCATCTAGTCAAGAAACACTTGTAGAACTGGATTTGAAAGAAAAAAATAGAACACTTTATCTTCTTCTGAATTAGTGGGGCTAGAAGTTCAGTTCTCTGCTGTGACCGTAAAGTGAAAATTCAAGTGGAAGAGGCTAACTTGACAGGTCAGGGAAAATCTGAGATGATGAAGTCTTTAGAAGATACCTCTGCTCATAGAGTCATAGGTTCATACAGCACATGAAAGGCTTTTCAGTCAACAACATAACTACCACTAAAGGTTTCCTACAATTGTCCCATATCCGTGACTGTTATGATATTTGAAGCGCTCTTCCAAATATTTTTTAAAGGCTGTAGGATTCCTGGCCTCCACTATCTTCCCAGACAGTGCATTCCAGATTCCCACCAACTGCTGAGTGAAAATGTTGCCCCTCAGGTACTTTTCAAATCTTTCTACTTTCAAATGAAACATTTGCCTTCGAGTTTTGGACTTCCCACCGTAGGAAAAAGACCTTGGCAATTCATCCTATCTAGGCCCCTCATGATTTTATAAACCTTTATGTGGTCATCCCTCAACTTCTGACACTCCAGGGAAAAAAAACTTATTTAGGCTTCCCATATAACTCAAACCCTCCAGCCCCAGCAACATCCTTATAAATTTTTTCTGCACCCTTGCAAGTTTAACAACATCCTTCCTGTGCAAAGGTGACCTGAATTATACACGATATTCTAAAAGTGGCCTCACTAATGTCCTATACAGCCACAACATGATGTCCCAACTCCGATACTCAATGTACTGACCAAGGAAGGTGAGCATATCAACTACCTTCTTCACCACCCTGTCTCCCTACGACCCCACTTTCAAGGAACTATGATCCTACACTCCTAGGCCCTTTTGTTCGGCAACACTCACCAGGGCCCAACCATTAACTGTATAAGTCTACCCCTGATTTGCTTTACCAAAATACAACACCTCACATTTATGTAAATAAAACTCCATCTGCCATTCCTCAGCCCATTGGCCCATCTGATCAAGATCCTATTGTACTCTGGGATAATTTCTTCTACACCACCTATTTTGGTGTCATCTGCAAACTTATTAACCATATCTGTTACATTCACATCCAAATCATATATATAAATTACAAAAAGCTGTGGATCCAGCACCGATCATCGCTGGTCTTGGGCCTCCACAGTCTGAAAAGCAATCTTCTACCATCACCCTCTGTCTCCTATCTTCAAGCCAATTTTGTATCCAAATGACTAGCTTCCTCTGGATCCCATGTGATTTAACCTTATTAATCAGTTTACCATGTAGAACCTTGTTAAAGTCCATACAGACAATGTCTACGGATCTGCCCCATCAATGTTTTTTGTTATCTCTTCAAAAAAACTCAATCAAGTTAGTGAGACATGATATCTCACGCACAAAGACATGTTGACTGTCCCTAATCAGCCATTGCCTTTCAAAATGTATATAAATCCTGTCCTTCAGACTCCTCTCCAGCCATTTACCCCTATACAGAATTCTGAAGGTTCCTTCTGGTAGAAAATAGAAAGAGTTCCTGCAGATCTTTGGGCAATAGAAATAAATAAACAGGATCTCAAAAGCAACAATCTCGAGATTATTCCAAATGCTACTTGACAGAGAGAGTATAGAAGCATAGAACAGATGCTGGAGTAGCTGGAGTGAAGATGCAGGAGGCAGAGTCATTGGGACCAGTTCTGAGGAAGTGGGACCTTAATAGAATGGATAGGTGCATCTTAATAGTGCTGAGACTACTGATCTCGTGGCTGGCTTTCTCTTACTTGGGGAGAAACCTTTGGCAAGGGAACAGGAAGCATGCTATAGATTTTAGAAGAAGAAATAAGGCACCCAAGGATTGGGAGAAACAACACTACAATAAGAAATAGTAGGGCCCAATGTGAAAATACAAAAAAAATGTAAATTAAGTTTACAGCAAGTATGTACTCCACAAACTGGGATTGGGCTAGGAAGCATCAAGCACTGATAGCAACTTGGGAGAGTATAACTCGTCAATAATGGCTCAAAAAGAGAGTAAGTAGGCAGTAAATATTCCTGGTACGAGGTTGTCAGGACAGATAGGGTCCAAGAGAAATGAGTAGAGGTGGCAGTATTGATTGGGAGAATGTTACATTGTTGAGGAGAAAGGACACACTACAGCAGTAAAGAACAAAATATATCTGATATCTTCTGCAGACTATCAATCACGGGAAATTATAGAATAGCAAACTTGCATGGAAAATGCCAGAAAAGTACAAAATCTATACAACAGAGACAATGGAAGATTTTAGTTATCCTAATATATACTTTGATAGCAACAATGTAAACTGCAGAGAAAAAGATTCCTGAAGTTTCTTCGCAAATTTGTCAGAATTCTTTGATGAAGTGACCGGGAAGGTTGATGAGAACATAGTCGATATGGAGTTCAGCATTTGATAATATTCCACGTGGTAGGTTGTTCTGCAAGATAAGATCGCAAGGAATCCAGGGAGATCTGGCAAATTAGGTACACAATTGGCCTGATGATAGGCAGCAGAGAGTAATAGTGGAGGGATGCTTTTCCAACTGGAGGCCTCTGACTAGTTGTGTGTCTCAGAGTTGGTGCTGGGCCCATTGCTGTTTGTTATGTACAAGAATGTACAATACATGATTGGTAAGTTTGCGGATGACATGAAAGTAGGTGATATCTTGGACAGCAAGGAAGGTTATCAGATATTGCAGCAGAATCTTGATCAACTGGGGACCAAAAAATGGCAAATAGAGATTAATATAATTAAGTGTGAGGTGTTGCATTTTGGAAAGTCAAATCAAGGTAGGAGTTTCATGGTGGATGGTAGGGCCTTAAGGAGTGCAGTGGAACAGAAGGACCTTGGAGTTCAGGCGTACAGTTCTCTGAAAGTGAAGGTAGACAGGGCAGTGAAGAAGGCTTTTAGCACATTGGCCTTCATCAATCAGGGTATTGAGCATAGAAGTTATGATGCAGTTGTATAAGACATTGGAGGGGCCACACTTGGAGTATTGTCTTCAGTTTTTGTCACATTGCTATATGAAGGACGTTAGTAAACTGGAAAGAGTACAGAAGATAATTACAAGGAAGTTGCCAGGACTCAAGGGACTGAGTTATCGGAAGAGGTTGGACAAGCTGGGACTTTCTCTTTCAAGCATAGGAGACTGAGAGGAGATCTTTTAGAAGTGTTTAAAATCATGAGAGGCATCAGATGAATGCAGTCAGTATTTTTCCCAGGATTGGGGAATCGAGGACTAGAGGATACAGTTTAAGATAAGAGGGAAAAGAATATAAGGGAACCTGAGGGGCAACATTTTACAGAGGGTGGTATGCATATGGAATGAGCTGCCATCAGAAGTGGTTGAGGTGGGTACATTAGCAACATTTAAAAGGCACTTGGACGAATACATGGACAGGAAAGATTTAGAAGGATATGGGCCAAGTGCAGAGAAATGGGGTTAGCATGGATGTTCATTTTGGTCAGCATGGACCAGTTTGAGCTGAAGGACCTGTCTCCATGCTATAGGACTCTGTGACTCTCTGAGTATGTTCAGGACCATATGTCAGGTGCAATGAGGAAGGAGACACTGCTGAGTCTGGGGACTAGGGTGGATAAGTATCAGTATGTCAATATTTAGGGAAGAGTGATCAATGTATGATAAGGTTAAGACTGGGTTTGGAAAAAGATGAGGAACAATCACAAGTAAATAGTCTAAATTTGAAAAAGGCAATTTTCTTTCAGACCAGATTAGTTGAAATCAAAGATTGGCAAAATATACAATTCAATAAGAGGTTTCATTTAAAGAGAACAATATTTATGTACAGTTTAGATATGTCAACATGGTTTCATCAAGGGCAGGTCGTGTCTCACAAATTTCATTGAGATTTTTGAGAAGGTGACCAAGCATGTGGATGAGGGTAGAGCAGTTGACGCGGTGTACATGGACTTCAGTAAAGCCTTTGATAAGGTTTCACATGGTCGGCTATTGGAGAAAATACGGAGGCACGGGATTGAAGGAGATTTAGCAGTTTGGAGTAGAAACTGGCTTTCTGTAAGAAGGCAACGAGTGGTGGTTAATGGAAAATATTCAGCCTGGAGTCCGGTTACTAGTGGTGTGCCTCAAGGATCTGTTTTGGGACCACTGCTGTTTGTCAATTTTATAAATGACTTGGACGCAGGCATAGGTGGATGAGCTAGTAAGTTTGCAGATGACACTAAAGTCGGTGGAGTGGTGGAGAGCGTGGGAGAATGTTGCAGGTTGCAGGGAGACTTGGTTAAACTGCAGAATTGGGCTGAAAGGTGGCAAATGGAGTTCAATGCAGATAAATGTGAGGTGATTCACTTTGGGAAGAATAATAAGAAGGCAGAATACCAGATCAATGGAAAGATTCTTGGTAGTGTGGATGTGCAGAAGGATCTTGGTGTCAATGCACATAGATCCCTGAAAGTTGCCACCCAGGTTGATAGTGCTGTTAAGAAGGCATATGGTGTGTTAGGTTTTATTGGTAGAGGGATTGAGTTCCAGAGGCATGATGTCAAGCTACAACTGTACAAAACGCTAGTGCGGCTTCATTTGGAATATTGCGTACAGTTCTGGTTGTCCCATTACAGGAAGGATGTGGAAGCATTGGAAAAGGTGCAGAGGAGATTTATCAGGATGTTGCCTGGTCTGGAGCAAAGGTCTTATGAAGAAAGGCTGAGGGACTTAGGTCTGTTCTCAATGGAGAGAAGTAGGCTAAGAGGGGATTTAATAGAGACATACAAGATGATCAGAGGATTAGATAGGGTGGACAGTGAGAGTCTTTTTCCTAGGATGATGACGTCAGCGTGTACGAGGGGGCATAGCTGAAAATTGAAGGGTGATAGATTTAAGACAGATGTCAGCGGCATGTTCTTTACTCAGAGAGTGGTAAGGGTGTGGAATGATCTGCCTGCCAATGTAGTTAACTCAGCCACATTAGGGACATTTAAACAATCCTTGGATAAGCATATGGATGACGATGGGATAGTGTAGGGGATGGGCTTAGGTTAGTTCACAGGTTGGTGCAGCATCGAGGGCAGAAGGGCCTATTCTGCACTATATTGTTCTATATTCTATGTTTCCATGAGTTGGAAAAGTAGGGCAACCAAAGCTTGGTTGAGAGTAAAGTGCAGCAAAAAAAAAATGTGTAGTAAATGTCAGGTTGTCAGTTCAAATGAGAATTGAGTTGAACATAGGGAGTTCAGAGAAGTGAAATTCAAATGAAGACAGTAAAGAATATGTATTTAAAAAGACAGGCAAGTAACACAAAGGGAACTCAAAAATATCTCCATGCAGCAGGCAAATAAATAATGCAAGGGTATTAAGCTTTGCAACTGTATGTGCAAGGAGTTATTGCCACATTCATACTGAAGGAGAAGATAGTTGAGACACGGAAATATGGAAACTAGGAGCATGAGCAGGAGCGGGCCATTCAACCCTTCAAGCCTGCCCTGTCGTTGAAAATGATCATGCTGATGCTCGACATACTAGAAAGGTTGAAAGTAGTGACGTGAAGGTGGCAGAAATGCTGGCTATGCTTAAAGTTAATTAGTAGTGAACAGGATTGGATAATATGTAACCAAGGATATTGAGGAAAATAAAAGTGGAAATTGTGGATGCATAATCACACAAGAGATACTATTTAATATAAAGCAGTGCAAAGCTATTAATTTAGTAAGAAGAATGAGGATAAGTGATATAAGCTAAAGAGTACAAATATAGAGATATGCAGCCATATGGAGAGTCAGATGTGTGCAATCGTTGTAAGTTACAAAGTTGGTTGTAAAATTCTGCATGAGAGTTTTTGGGCTTCAGAGACAGAGTACAAAATAGAAGGAATTATCATGAAGTTTATAATCACTAGTTTGGCATCAGCTGGAGTTTTGTGTCCTGTGGAGGATACAAATGCTCTGGAGAGCATGCAGAGATTTACAAGAATAGTTCTAGTCATTAGATTTCAGTTATGTGGATAGATTAGAGAAACTGGAGTTGTCCTCCTTCTAGTAGAGCAAATTGATAGGAGATTTTATTCGAGGAATTCAAAATCATTGAATAGACAGATAGAAAGAAACTGTTCCCATTGGCAGGAACATCGAGAACCGGTGGATGCTGATTTTAAAATAAGTGACAAAAGAACCAAAGCTGATAATATGAATTTCTGTATATAGTAAGTGGCTATTGTATAGAATGTATCGCTTGAAAGGGTGTGAAAGTACAACAATTGCAGCCTTCAAGAAGAAATTGGATGTCATCTGAAGGGAAAGAAAATTACAGGTCCATAGGAAATGACTGGGGAATGTGGCAATTACTCTTGCACAATGCCAGCCTGGACTTAAAGTGCCCGACAGGCCCCTCCATTAGTAGTTTGAGTCAGTTGTATGAGGTGGCTGACCAAGGGTGAAACTGCATTATAGCAATTGTTAGGTTGCTTTTAATTTTATAGCACAGAGAGTAAAGTTCTTAATTATTTTTATTCACATCTCTGAAACACTCCTGAACATTTTTTGCATTGGCATTGTTTTCCTTTCAGCATGAATTAAGGAATAACTGGTAACATATTATTGAGCCTGATAAACTGCGATCATTCTTTACATTAGGATTGTTTTTATGCTAGGACAATTTAGCTGAAAATATTTCATGTGACAATGTAGTTAACCTAGCTACAATTCCACATTTAACATTCTCCAAGTGCTATCTGTTAATGGCTATGGTATGCTTTATTGACAGCAAAATCTTGGATGGATTAACTTCTTACTGAGTATTGCTGCTTTGATCATTTCTTTGCACCTTATCACTGCATGAAACTTCAGTTTCATGAGCATAAAAAATTTTAAAATGTGAGCATCATTCATTGTTGACCTGAAGGATTCATTGAGATGATTACTTTCTTTGTGATTTTGCAAAGTTATGAGCCTGAGAGATTCTTAATTATAATCTACTGTGTATTTGAACTGTATATTAAATATTAACTGTATTTTATGGTTATTGTGGCAGCATTCTGCCAAAGTATTTCACACTGTGTTTTTAAGGCATACCAATGGCAAAATTGAAATTTCTAGGAATTTTGGGTAGATACAGGGATTAAGATAGTCGGAAGCAAGGTGACTAAGAAGAGTTAAGCTACAAATAAGCCATGACCTAATTGAACAGTGGAACAGAGTTAAGGGATAAAATGTCATACTCATTTTCTGAAACAAGATGTGTCACTGGGCCGTACATCCTGGAAAATGGCAAACCTATGTGAAAAGGCCCAAATAGTTGACAACTCTTGGGGCCAATACATTTATTGTTAAAAATAGCTAAATTTAAAAATTGCTTGAGCAGAGTATTGTTTTTAACCTCTCTCTGCCTTTAGGCAGTGTTAATTAAAAAAAAGCTCCTTTTTAAAAAAAAGCCATGATCTCTTTGGTGCACAGTACCACCACTTGTTAAGTTGTGAGTCTATCATATTGGAATTCTATATCATTAGAAATTGTCTTTTACTTTCCAACTGGACATGCCATTTATTGGCAAAGAAAATTCAAAATGTGCAATTAGTGTGCAATTCACCGGCTGTTGTTTTACTTAGGATGACTGGCAACCTACTGAAAATAACAATCCATGTCTTAACTCACCTCGAAATTCCTAATTATATTATTCCTAATCACATTATTTACTTCGAGCTAAACAATCTGAGAGGTTTTCTTTTATGTAGATTGATATAATTCTTTAGATCTTGCAAGTTATTCTTTCATAATTTTCTTTCTGATTGGACTTGTGCCCGCAAAATATGGATTAAAACCATTGAGAATAATTTTGCTTGTGGAAGCATGTGAGGTTTGAGCCGTTTGCAGTGATTTGAAGAAAGAATACTTTCTCATTAACATCAGATTCAAGCTACAGATGTGAAAGCAGTGTACCTATACAATACCCTATTCAGTTCCTTGTTCAAGTTCAGTTCAAACAAAATGCCAGTAACAAAACTACTTGTTCATATTTATTTACTTTTAAATAACATATTGATGCAAATGAGCCATAGTTCCGTAGTGCAGCAAAATCATAGCAAAAATCAACAATAGTTTACATTTTGAGAATGTTCCTTAAGTATTTCGAAGTTTTGCCATGCACTTAGGAAAGAGCTTGTATTTACACAGTACCTTTCACAACCTCAAAGTTCTTTCCAGCCAGTGACATACTCTTGAAATGTAGTTGCTGTTGTAATTATTGACCAGAAATGGAAAAGAAGGTGAAAAGGGTGAGGCTGGTTACAAAAGAATGAAAGTACAATGAAAAGAAAAGGCCTTCAGGAAATTTTCAAACGTGTGAAAGAACTGAGAAAGTGGTGATGTTGACGGAGTTCTTAGTATCTACTTGAGAGAAAGAAGTGGGACAAATACTAATGTGTGAGCAGACCAATTAATGAAAGAGGAATAAACCAATTTTGGAGTACGGAGGTGGGAGCCCAATGAATGAGAAGAGTTCCATAGGGGAGAACAATGCTCCGAAAGTCTATTTGTTGGCAGCAGAGAACCAATGAACCTCTTTGAGCAGGGGAGGTTGAGCATACAGTCCACTGTAAAGCAAAGATACATGATATCATGCAATAGCATGAATTGCATTGTAGTTCAATATTACATCCCAACAATATTTGGTTTCCATCAATTTAATTTATGCCCCATTACCTTCACTGCTTTAAAGGTATTGATTCAGAAGTCAAGATGCGGAATTCAGGATTGTTACGAAGTTTTATTGGAAAAATCTCAAGTGCTCTGTATTGTATTATTTCTGACATTTGCAACTTGATTTTGTGGTTTTCTCAATTATTTAGCAGAAAAGACAGAATTGGCATTTTTGTCCAAGCATTTTTGTAATTGCAGGAGCTTTTAGTGTTATGGAGTAAATGAGTTGCAATAGACTGCTGGTATTTTACAGTCCATTCCTGCTGAGCCAGCAAATTGGATGTTTCTGCCATGAGTAGTAATCAAATACATGCTCTTGATGCTGTGGGAGTTGAGGTGAACCTCCTTCTGTTTGCTGTATGAAAGATTGTTCTGGAGAATGCCATTAGTTGATTTTTTTTACTTCTGTCTGCAATAGTTTACATTATTATTCCAAACCTGACATAGATTTAAAATTGTAGTTGATAAAGAGTTTGTAAATCAATTACTTGAATTTTCAGCAATTAATGCAGCAACTTTAGTCCACAAGCCAGTTCTGTATTTTTTAATGAACACAAACTTGAGTAAAGGATTTTTTCAGCTTGCATTGCTCATGTTGGCCTTGTATTGCAATGGCTATCAATTCCAGCTGGCTCTTTGCTTTAAGATTTAAACTGAGTACTAAATTCTTCCCACTGATTGACACCTGCTTAAACTCTCTTCTAATATGCCAAGGGATAATGCTAATTCTGGAATATGATCATTTTTACCTTTGGAAGACAATATTTCTCTGTGAATGTCAAACTTGATCAATTTGATACAAGGAGATAATGGAATCAAGCCTGCAGCAGTTCTCCACTCTTAGTCCGAACATTGGATTGGATTTGATGGCCTCAAACTGGTGTGGGGCAGTGGTGAGGCACACCCAGTCCACATGAATGTAAAATTTGTTATTGGGTCAGCATATGGTCAGGATACCAATCTCTGAAATTATGAAGTTGGAGTAGGCACAGAAATTGGATGCTCATCTGTTTTGAAATTAGAAATTTACAAACTATTAAACTTTTTAAGGGCATTCAATGATTCATTTTGCATTGCCTTTTTGGGTGTCGGATGGGAAAGTGTTTGCAAGTGCTTTATCACAGCTATGATCAGGTGGCACAAAAGAAATGACCACCAATGGAAGAATAGCAGAATGTAGCAGCAGATTCTACTGGGGATGGTGACAGCATCTATCTGATTCTGGATTCATTTACTGATATTTATTTGACCCTTTCATAAAGGAACAAAGAGAGATTCATAGAGGGGTGTCCTTTAAATTGATAGCCATGACTGACTTCCTGTTTATGCCATAAACCCTTAGCCACATGATAGCTTAGCCTAGGCTCCAAATTAATGCAGTGCTCTCATTTGCCCAGCCAATTGGCCACCTTTCTGCTATGCTGGCACTAATCGACTGCCTCAGCATTTGATTCATCAAACTGAGATAGTGGAGGTAGAGTGGATGTAAACAAACTGTCCACTTTCTGTTCGTTGCCCCTGATTCTGCTGATAATAGGAAAATCCAGCACATGGAAATAGTATATTCAACTCAGCTAGTCCATTAATGCTTTTTGTTCTTCTATAAAGTCCTTAGCTTTCTTTTCATGCGCCTGCCTACCTTAGCTATGTTCACCTGTGTCAAACTTAATCATTAATTTTCAAAGCCTTAAAAGCTCATGTATTAAAAGAAGCTTCCCTTGCTCTGTTCCAGAATCTTTTACATTTAACCTTATCTATGTCTCCTGCTTTTAGATCCCTCACTCATAGATGTAACCTGTTACCACTTACACTGCTCCATCTTTTCACAATATTTAGAACTTATACTACTTCACCCCTTTGTCTTTGGAGAATGGTAGGTTGCATTAGCAGTACCTGCAGCTATAGTCCTCGATTTGGTACTGATTCAACTGGGTCAACAGGCACTCCTGGTTTTGCATGTTCTTCCTCGTTACTTCACCGACAATGAAATTTGCCTTGTGTGATGAATGTTTAGGAGATCCGTGCCTTTTACAATACACCATAAGATCCCAGAAATTCCAGTACCTTGTCCAACTAGAGTCACAATGTTTCCCAGTAGGATTATTGAACTTTCATATTCTGAAGATGGGTCACCAGACTTGAAACGTCAACCGTTTTCTCTCCACAGTTGCTGCCAGATCTGCAGAGTTTCTCCAGTAGTTCATGTGTTTGTGCTGCCATTCTGTGTATCAAGCCTGGTAAACATTTGTTGCACTCCCTCCACAGCCAGATCATCCTTTCTCATATAAGGACATCAAAATTACATACAATACTCAAGATGTGATCTCAACAAGGCCCTGCACAACTGCAGCAAACCATCCCTACTTCTCTACTCCAATCCTCTCGTTATGAAGCTAACTCACTATTTGCCTTCTTCACTGTCTGCTTTACCTGCATGCTTAATTTCAGCAACTAATGTACAAGGACGCCTAGGTCTCGTTACACATCCCACTTTCCCAATCTATCGCCATTCAGAAAATGATCTGCCTTCCTGATTTTGCTATCAACGTGGATAATCTCACATTCATCCACATTATACTTCATCTGCCATGCATTTGATCATTCACTCAACTTGCCCAAATCACACTGAAGCATCTCTACATCCTCCACACAGCCTATGCTCCCTCCCAGCTTTGTGTCATCTGCAAATCAGCAAATTCGACTGATTTTAGGATAACATACTTCAAAGTGGCAAAATATAAGATGAGTCAAGTTGCTTCATTCTGGTTTCATCTGACTGGGACTTTACAAGCATCTATCAATTTGCAAACTGTGTCAATAACATTTCACCACAAATTGATCTGAGGAACTTCTAATCACAATAATTAGACTTTGTGGAATTAAAAAGCCATGACTGGGGTTAAACACAGCTGGATTCTTGCAGCAAAACAATGTAACATGCATACATATCACTGTTAAAAAATTTCCCATGAGCTGAGCATGATGGATGAGTTAGTTTTCTGTTGAAATGTAGAATAGATATTTATTTACATGTGCTGTTGTTCAGTGGTAACATTGTCACTTTTGAGTCAAAAAGTTATGGATTCAAACTCCGTTCCAGAAACTTCAATATCAAGTTCAGTGCAGGACAGATAGAATGCTTCATGGGTAAGTGTCAACTTTAAACTGAGTCCTCATCTGCTATTGTGGCTTGGTGTAAAATATTTCATTCTAATATTTGATGAGGAATATCAGAATTCTTCTGAAGTCTTAATCAATATTTATGCCTTACATTATATTCCTGAAGTATGTTATCATATTTTGTGTATCAATCAGCTGCCAAGTTTCTCTTTATTACTGTGATGGAAGAAAATTTGTTTCAATATGGTACATGGTTGCTTTAAATAAAGGACCTTTTTTGGGAGAGGCAATGGCCTCGTGGTTTTATCGCTGACCTGTTAATCCAGAAACCTAGATAATTTTCCAGGGAACTGACTTCAAATCTTGCCACAGCCGATGGTGGAATTTAAATTCAATAAATTAAGAGGCTAATGATGACCATGAATCCATTGTCGCTTGTCAGGAAAAACCCATCTAGTTAACTAATGTCCTTTTAAGTAAGGAAACTGCCATCCTTGGCTGATCGGGCCGACAAGTGACTCCAGACCCACAGCAATGTGGTTGACTCTTAACTGCCCTCTGGCCAATAAATGCTGCTTAACTAGTGACACCCTCTTCATGTGAATGAATGAATAAAGGACAATGTCCCAAAATGCCTGACGTGCAATTAAGCATTTTGGAATGTAATCACTGATCATCTTGGCTTCACAACATGCTGCAGGTCCCTGGTAAGAGAGATAATGGGAACTGCAGATGCTGGAGAATCCAAGATAATAAAGTGTGAAGCTGGATGAACACAGCAGGCCAAGCAGCATGTCAGGAGCACAAAAGCTGACGTTTCGGGCCTAGACCCTTCATCAGAGAGGCTGATGAAGGGTCTAGGCCCGAAACGTCAGCTTTTGTGCTCCTGAGATGCTGCTTGGCTTGCTGTGTTCATCCAGGCCCACACTTTGTTATTACGCAGGTCCCTGGTAACTTAGGTTTGTACATTAGGGATACCAAATAACTGGGTGGTTGCTTTGTAGGTCATTTCATTCAATTCACAACCATGACCCTGAACTTTTGGTAGCTCTTTGTTTCTCTTTATTAGAAATTTTGGTGTAGAACCACATGCCCTTTCCCCCTTTATAGAAGCATAAGCACCGACAGTGTGGAAGCAGGCCATTTGGCTTACACCAACCCTCTAACGAGCATCCTACCCAGACTCCTCCCCCCTTCACACTGTACCCTTGAATTCTCCATGGCTGACCCATCTAGCTTACACATCCCTCAACACTATGGGCAATTTAGAATGGCCAAGCCATCCTACTGCATAAGTCCCACTCCGGGCTCATTGTCCTCACTCTCTTCCACTATTCTCATGGAGCCCAATAAAAGTTTGAGGTGGAGAAGCTCATCTTTTTATCAGGCAATTCAAAACCATTTGAAGTCAATTGACAGCAACAATTTCAGATGACGATTTGTGATAATTCTGCTGTGTCATCTATTCCTCCTGTAGATTCACCCCTTCTTTGTTTGCTTTCACCATCACCATCCCCTTAAGCTTTGTACCACTATTCATTTTATCACTATCCTTTCTGTCTTCTTCTCTATTAGACAATTTCCCTCTTTTGTTCCTTTCTACTCACCCACTTTTCTTCCTTCTGTATTTGCTTTAACATCTGTTGTATCTTTAACTCTTTCCACTTCTGATCAAACATTATTCAACTGAAACATAACTATGTTTCTCTCTCCACCAAAACTGCCTAATTGCTGAGTATTTTCAGTTTTACCTGTGTTTGTTTCAGATTTCCAGCATAGTGTTGCACCTCTTCTACCTTCCTTTGCATCTCCTAAGATCTGGCTGTGAGTTGGTTTCATTCCAGAGCTAGCCAGTTTTATGAATGCCTGGACCTGTGTGCTATGTTGGGATGGCCAGTTAACATTGGCAGCTTGGTAGTTTACAAAACTGAATCTTGAGGTAGAATTTGGAGCAAGCCATAAATAAATATTACACAAGCTAAAGGAAGGCTCAGAATAAATCTTTGGATCAGCAAAAACCAATGAATCAAGCCTTTGACCAAAGACCTCTGAAATACTTTTTCAGTTTCCCTCTGAAATACTTCCTCAGTTTCCCTCTGAAATACTTTCTCAGTTTCCCTCTGAAATACTTTCTCAGTTTCCCTCTGTCCATGTTTATTTTTTTTCCCATTTGTCTGTCAGTACATGTGTGGAGGGGGAGTTTATAAGGGGATATTAGTTTTATTAGTAATGTTATATGCCAAGAGGCAGCTCGCCACCAACTTCAGGAACAACCAGGAACAGGAAATAAATCACCAGCCATTGACGCCCACATCCCCCAAATGTATAAATTAAAAAAACCAATGGTTTATGACTGTTTATCTGCAGTTACAGTTTAATTACTCGTAATAAACAGTAACTGTTATTTAAGTATAGAAACCTGGTTCCTGCTTTCAATCAACCTGAATCTGAAAATGATGTAAATTGGGGAATCTTAGAAACAAAGAAACAAACAAAGAAACAAACAAACCTACAGCACAGGAACAGGCCCTTCGGCCCTCCAAGCCTGCCCTGATCAAGATCCTGTATCTAACCTGTCATCTATTTTCTAATGGTCTGTGTCCATTTGCTCCCTGCCCATCCATGTACCTGTCCAAATATATCTTAAAAGACGCTAACGTGTCTGCGTCTACCACCTCCGCTGGCAACGCGTTCCAGGCGCCCACCACCCTCAGTGTAAAGAACTTTCCACACATATCTCCCTTAAACTTGCCTCCTCTCACTTTGAACTCATGAGCCCTAGTAATTGAGTCCCCCACTCTGGGGAAAAGCTTCTTGCTATCCACCATGTCTATATCCCTCATGATTTTGTAGACCTCAATCAGGTCCCCCCTCAATCTCCGTCTTTCTAATGAAAATAATCCTAATCTATTCAACCTCTCTTCATAGCTAGCACCCTCCATACCAGGCAACATCCTAGTGAACCTCCTCTGCACCCACTCCAAAGCATCCACATCCTTTTGGTAATGTAGCGACCAGAACTGCACACAGTACTCCAAATGTGGCCGAACCAAAGTCCTATACAACTGCAACATGTTCTGCCAACTCTTGTACTCAATGCCCTGCCCAATGAAGGAGAGCATGCCATATGCCGTCTTGACCACCCTATTGACCTGCATTGTCACCTTCAGGGAACAATGGACCTGAACACCCAGATCTTTCTGTTCATCAATTTTCCCTAGGACTTTTCCATTTACTGTATAGTTCACCCTTGAATTTGATCGTCCAAAATGCATCACCTCGCATTTGCCCGGATTGAACTCCATCTGCCATTTATCTGCCCAACTCTCCAGTCTATCTATATTCTGCTGTAATTTCTGACAGTCCCCTTCACTATCAGCTACTCCACCAATCTTAGTGTCATCAGGAAACTTGCTGATCAGACCACCTACACCTTCCTCCAAATCATTTACATATATCGCAAACAACAGTGGTCCCAGCAAAGATCCCTGTGGAACACCACTGGTCACAGGTCTCCAATTTGAGAAACTCCCTTCTACTACTACCCTCTGTCTCCTGTTGCCCAGCCAGTTTTTTATCCATCTAGCTAGCACACCCTGGACCCCATGTGACTTCACTTTCTCCATCAGCCTGCCATGCCAACTTAGTGCATTTTAAAATAATTTGTAACTTTTGTGATAACTCTGAGAATAGAGGGCCTTAATTTCCAGCACAATATTCCAGTGAGTCATGACATAAGACCGAGTTTGGTAGACATTTGATCTAGAAGGGAGCCAAGCTTTGTTTTTATAATGATGTGGAGGTGCTGGTGTTAGACTGGAGTGGAGAAAGTCAGAAGTCATACAACACCAGGTTATAGCCCAACAGGTTTATTTGAAATCATAAGCTTTCGTCAGGTGATGTTTGATGAAAGAACAGTACTGTGAAAGCTTGTGATTTCAAAAAAAACCTGTTGGACTATAACCTGGTGTCGTGTGACTTCTGACCTTGTTGTATAAGGCAGTAAGCAGCTGACAGAGTCATTGACATGAGGAGATAATCTCTGTCTATCAGGATATGAGGGTTGTTTCTGAGATGAGCTATCCAGAGTTGTGGTGTGCTTTTTACAAATTCTCATGTGTTCACTAAGTGAAGAGAGCCCTGAATGATTGTTCTTAATGTTTACAGTGTGTGGCTAAAGTAGTAATATATTTTCAGTATTAATGATGTAAATGATGCAAACCTTTACCATTTAACCAAGTTGGGACCCAACCTTCTGTCTAAAGCATCGTGTAACCATCCTTCTCCATATGATATCAATGGTCTAAGTCTTATGATTTTTGGCAAAGATCAAGTTGCATTGAGTTATTTTTAGTATTTTTGCTATAATACCTAGCCTTTGTCATATCTTACCAAACTTGTCTCATTATAACCTACCTTGCTTCTATAGCATTTCTTGCAAGTGATTTCCAGAGTAACTTGCCACTCAACAGATATCCTAGAGCTCACCAGCATTGCTTGCCCTTGTGTCATGCCCCTAGATGAGCTGACAGCCTGGAGATACCTGCATGGTTATGGGCATCTGCCCTGGAAATGGGGAAATTGGTGACCTGGGACCTGGAGTGCATGCTGGATGGACTTTCCTTCCACATCAGCTCCAGCAGTGGAGGCCATAACAACAGATCTGTGCCAGCCTAACCCGAGGTTGCCACCTGCATTAAATCAGGCTCAGCCACCTGGACGAATACATAGCAATGTAGCAAAAGGGTCAATGACCTTCTCCACTCTACATTCCATCATCATCTCTCTGATACCTCACACTCATTCTATCTCTGCTGTCTTATCTCTCACCAAAACCCTTTCTCTATCAGTTTCACTGTTGCTTGCAACATTTGCCTCACATGCTGTGACCCACCCCAGCCTCCAAACAACTATCCCTGTGTGCTCTTTGCATTACCTAATCGCTAGCTTGAGATTCCTCCCTCCTTGCACCAGCAGCAATAGCAGTGCCACACACTTTAATCTTCTGTAATACCAGCTGACATGAGGGCAGTGAGAGCCAAGATAGATGATCTGCTTTCCATCTTCAGCTTCTCACCTCTTATGAGGAGCAGGTCTTGACTCTAACTGCCCCTAGCAGGGCGTGAACTGGTATTGGATACTGCTCTTGACTTACGCTGCTGGCACACCTTGGTGAAAGCCATGCCCTTTGACTTGACAGGAGACTCCTAACAACTACAACAAGCTTCATGGCTTTGAGTCTGCATTAAATGGCATGGAAAGATATCATTAATATGAACCTGGTATCTCTGGATGAAGGTCAAATTGCAAAACTGGCAAAAGAGGGATGCTGTGGGCATTCAATTGTGGTCAGATCCAGTGAGTGTTAATCATCCAAGTGAAGAGCCAGAGAAGCAGGCTGGCCCAATGCCAGAGATGGGTTTGTGACCCTGAGCACACTGTGTCCCTATAACAGCATGATAATGATATTGTTGATGCAGCCCAAACTGCAGTATGGGTGTAGAAGCACTCTCTAAGGGCATCAGAGATGTGCCATCTTAGAGTCTGGTACATTTTGGGTGCCAACGTCAGTGGACATGGCCAGTGTATGTTGCTAGTGCCCTTGGTATGTGCCCTGAGATTTTGGTGCCAAGTTTCCAACATGGAGGCCAATTAGAAGAAGAAGCAAGCTACTCCACCAGGTGCTCCCTTTGGGTTCCAAGTTGGGTTTTCCCAATGTCAAGCTTGTTGGTGAATTTGGAAGGATGAGAGGCTGAATATTAATGAGGTGAATTGTGCAGTTAACGAGGCATTTGATACACACTCAGAATCATAGAATCTCTACAACGTTGAAAGAGGCCATTTGGCCCAACAGGTCCCCACCAACCCTCCAAAGAGCACCCACCCATACGCTATCCTTGTAATCCTACATTTCCCATGGCTAACGTAGCTAGCCTACATATCCCTGGACATTTTGGGGTAATTTAGCATGGCCAATTGACCTAATTTGCCCATCTTTGGATTGGGGAGGAATCTGGAGCGCCCAGAGGAAACCCATGCAGACACAGGTAGAAAATGCAAACTCCATACAGACAGTTACCCACGGGTGCAATTGAATCCGGGGTCCATTGTGCTGTGAAGCAAAAGTGCTAACCACTGAGCTACCATGCCATCTTAATTGACAACTTGCCACTGCCCAGCAAGAATCTTGATATGCTGTTTGTGAGAAGCATAAAAAATGGTGCAAGTTGCTCTTGATGACAAGATGGGCCTTGCTGAACCTGCCACCCAATTCTGCCACACATCTTGTCGCAGTCCATGTTGTTTGGGCCCCAATAAGATTCCATCCAGTAGCTCAACTGAAACCAGCAGAAATCTACACAAGATATCCCAGATGATTCTGGCAGAAAACAGCATTTACAATGCACTGGAAGTGCTGCCACACAGCATGGTAGTAAGGCATTTGGGATTAAGATGGCAATCAGTTTAGCCATGATTGTATTGAATGGCAGAGGGGGTTCACATTGCACAATGTTTATGTTCTCCCCTTTATTGTTTTCTTGTATTAGGGTGTATATTCCCTTTCAAAGGACTTGAAGCCCAAATTGCAAACAGATATATATGAAGTTACGCTTTTAAGTAACCACAACAGAAATTAATTCCTCTAATCATAAATTTTGCTGGAAGCACATACTTTTTGCAGACATTGATTAAATTAAGATTCCTCAGTAAACAGCTGTCTTTGTGAAATTGCTGAGAAGTTTCTCAATCACAGTTATTAATCCAGAAAACTTAATAGATACCCACGTGAGCACTACACTGGTGTTGCTGCTTCAGGATCAAAATGGCACAGGAGATGTTACTTCTCTCAAAGTAAGTAGCCTGAGACTATTTTCCTTAAAACTTTCTCGACTGACTACATTAAGTTCCATGTATCACAGCGAGTTGTTGGATTACTCATGTAAAACGATTCATTTGTTTATATTTTCCATTTGTAGCATCACATGAACAAGTTGAATTTCATGCAAGAGCAACAAGAAATAAATTCTGAGACTTTGCTTTGAAAATTTTAGCTGATAGCTGTTTAAACATTCAACTAATGGTAGAAAAGTAATCAGTGCTGCAAAAATGTATGCATTAGTAAAATAAACTTTTCAATCCTAAAATGTATGCAAACTGTTGTTGTCTATGTTTGCAAACATAATCAATTAATATTGCCCCGTGTATTTTGAGCTGTTGTGCCATTTTGGAAATAGGGATGATATGGAACAATGTTTCAGTGCTTTCTCAATATAAACCGCCCCCTTAATCATACTGTAACCTAAGTATTAAGAGGTGGATTAACCTGTTTATTTACATAATTGCAACAACCTCACATTAATGTGTTTTTTTGACAGTATTTGCAAACTGCCTTTCTTTCCTTTTTCATCTAGACATCAGTAATCAATCTACCTTGAGAGTCTGCTATTTAGTTTCCAAAGATAAATGTGCATTTTAGAATTTGTGTGAATATAACTCAGATGTAAGGCATTTTTGTAGTCTAACAATGATGGAAATTTTGGGATTACACAGATTTCTATCACTGCTTATTGAGAAATTCCTTTTTGAAATTCTATTGTTCCCTGATGGCCCAGTGGTTATATTGCCACCCAATCAGGGAGGAATAAACATGTCACAGGTAGTAATAGGTACTTTGCCTAACTGCTTTATATGATGCAAGTAAAAGTGGAGAAGTAGGAGCAATTAAATAGGAAGGCTCTTGATGAAAATGTCGTGCTAAGCATGTTGGTGAAAAGGAACTTGCAAAAGGCACCAGATACTGAAGGCAAACTTTTAAGTGTTAAAGGAAAATTGGAGTGGAACTAGCAGCTGATTTCATCACAATTATTAAAAAAAAATTGGATCTGGAAGTTGACAAAAGGTTGTTATATAAGTTGATTACTTTGGTGTCATATTGGTTAGTTGTCAGCCTTTTTTAAATCTCATGACAAAAAAGATGAAGCAGTTGAATTTTTCCAGAGAATGATCTGGCCTTCTGCCAAATCTTAATTGGAGATTTCTGGACTTCTGACATCTGTAGCCTTTTTCAGTCATGAATTCCATTGTTCCAGGAATTCAAGGGTGAACCATGCAAAATTCAGGATCAAGGAATTTCAAAGCTAGATAGAACTATTAGATCTTTGAGTTGATCGCAAACTACCAAGAGAGTAACAAAGCATGTTGCCAGCAAATTTGATGATGTTCTATATGAAACAGTGAAATGTGCCATTTGATAAATGATGGCCTCGAAACATATGGGCAAATGTTCGAAAACCAGTTATTCTGCCCATCTACCAAGTTTTACTAGGTCAGGCTTCATTACCTCTTCGAAGTTGGCCTCACGAATTCAAGATTCAAGGTGGCAAATTCAATATTATTGGGGCAGCAGTGACAAATTGCAACAGTGAGTTTGGGTACAGCTTGAAGAAGATCACGAAGAGGATGAGTGTCAATGTGAAGCAGCATTGTTGTTTGTGTTGCTGTAGGGATGTCTGCTGGCAACATCAAAAGAACCATGCAAACATGGAGAAAGGTGGCTAAGGCAGTTAAATCTAACAGTCAGATCACCACATTGCCATAAAATGCAGAGGAGGTTTAAAAACCTCTGAAAGACAGTCAAGGTAACTGAATGGACAATTGATACTGCATTAACTGTGAGAATAGTGACTCATCACAATTCTTTATAACAAAGTGTGGGGCTGAATGAACACAGCAGGCCAAGCAGCATCTCAGGAGCACAAAAGCTGATGGTTCGGGCCTAGACCCTTCATCAGAGAGGGGGATGGGGAGAGGGTTCTGGAATAAATAGGGAGAGAGGGGGAGGCGGACTGAAGATGGAGATAAAAGAAGATAGGTAGAGAGGAGAGTATAGGTGGGGAGGTAGGGAGGGGATAGGTCAGCCCAGGGAAGACGGACAGGTCAAGGAGGCGGGATGAGGTTAGTAGGTAGGAAATAGAGGTGCGGATTGAGGTGGGAGGAAGGGATGGGTGAGAGGAAGAACAGGTTAGGAAAGCAGAGACAGGCTGGGCTGGTTTTGGGATGCAGTGGGGGGAGGGGAAAACTGGGCTGGTTTTGGGATTCAGTGGGGGAAGGGGAGATTTTGAAGCTTGTGAAGTCCACATTGATACCATTGGGCTGCAGGATTCCCAAGCGGAATATGAGTTGCTGTTTTTGTAACCTTTGGGTAGCCATTGTGGTACTGCAGGAGGCCCATGATGGGCATGTCGTCTGAGGAATGGGAGGGGGAGTTCAAATGGTTCGCGACTGGGAGGTGCAGTTGTTTGTTGCGAACCGAACAGAGGTGTTCTGCAAAGTGGTCCCCAAGCCTCCGCTTGGTTTCCGCAATGTAGAAGGTTGCAGGAACAGCAACTCATATTCCGCTTGGGAATCCTGCAGCCTAATGGTATCAATGTGGACTTCACAAGCTTCAAAATCTCCCCTTCCCCCACTGCATCCCAAAACCAGCCCAGTTCTTCCCCTCCCCCCACTGCATCCCAAAACCAGCCCAGCCTGTCTCCGCTTCCCTAGCCTGTTCTTCGTCTCACCCATCCCTTCATCCCACCTCAAGCCGCACCTCCATTTCCTACCTCATCCCGCCTCCTTGACCTGTCTGTCTTCACTGGACTGACCTATCCCCTCTCTACCTCCCCACCTATACTCTCCTCTCTACCTATCTTCTTTTCTCTCCATCTTCGGTCCGCCTCCCCTCTCTCCCTATTTATTCCAATTCCCTCTCCCCATCCCCCTCTCTGATGAAGGGTCTAGGCCCAAAATGTCAGCTTTTGTGCTCCTGAGATGCTGCTTGGCCTGCTGTCTTCATCCAGCTACACACTTTGTTATCTTGGATTCTCCAGCATCTGCAGTTCCCATTATCACATCACAATTCTATGTTGTGCCCATGATGTGACATTAATTGGTAAAAGAAAACTTGCACCTTGGACCAGAAACTCCACACCACTGTAGACTTAATCATTGTTTCTCAAGCAGGTCACATTGGACTAAAAGGAGAATTGATTGAATGGAGCCCACACTTGACAACATTACAATCATGGAATAAAAGCAAACACCCAAGTGAAACTAGATGAAATAGTTTGTTTTGTAACACTGTACACCTAAGCTACAGTGGATATGTGACAGTTCAAGATAGATGTGCATGACATGCCATCACAGTAGATCCCCAAGTAGGAGTAGCTCCTCAGCAGTAACTGTTTTCTTCTTGTATTGAAAATAAAACTAGCTCAAACAACTGAATATTCAATTGATACTGCATTATCTGCAAGAATAATGACAAAAAAAAAGCACAGGGAGATACAGCTATTTAAGCACATTTGGACAAGGATGACATATAAAGGGTGCAGTGGGAGAAGGGGATAACAGGATGCGAGCTGTCAAGTGATTCGTAAATGAATGTAGAGGGAACAGTGCAATTGATTTCTGCTTTATGTGCTTTACGTATATTGATGGGCTGTTAGACTTGGATGGTTCTTTATCCAAAAGACATGTGCATACCTGCGCAGTCAAACTCAAGTTTATTTTTGTTCTATCTTGTAGGAAGTTCCATGCTGTTAACATGGAGTTTGAAGAAGTACATTGTCACTCTCTGGTCTCACTATCACGTTGTGACCAGTGTATATATAAATATTTTACTCACTTACCAATTTGGCCAATTATAGCCTTTAGCTGTTTGGAGCAAACAAATCCATCATGCAAGTTTCTTGAATAGTCAGCAACATTGTTAATTTATATTGATAAAATTAATTTGGGAAAAATATGCAAAACTGACCAACACACATTTTAAAGTCCCGAAAAGTAAATAGCTCCTCCTCTAAATAACCTCAAACATATGTGAGCACACACCAGTTAAAGAATAATAAGGAAACTTGCTTTGCTGATTAACTGTGGAGAAAATCACTTTGGCCATGATGATTGTTATCTTTCATAAAATAAAAGGATAAAATATGAAGTGCACCAAATTTCTCTTAATCAAGTGTCCTTGTCCAAAGAGATGGGTCACTAGACATAAATGACTGTCACTAAACACATGCAGCTGACCCTGGGGCATCTCTTCTAATGCAGTTCATTCAGGATATTGAAAGGAAGTCATCTTGAAGCTTTCAGAGACAAAAGCTGAGCTGGGGATCTTTCTCCTTGCAGGCTGCACCCCAAATGAACTCCAAAACTATATCTAATAAGCTGTACCCCTGACAGCCATAAATTCAGACATTTGACTTCCATTAAGGTACAAGCTGTTAATCGAAGTCATGTGACTCACAGTAAATCCAAATCAGTTGGCTAAAGTCATGTGATTTCCAGTAAACAAATTCAAGCAGTTAGCTTAAGCCATGTGATTTCTAATATGTACATTCAAAATGTAAAACCCCACAGTGCCCGTAAGAAAAATGTGTTCCGTTATCTCCTCAATAATTCAACTGAATCTATTTACATAATCCTTTTGATATGAATCCTTAAAAAATGATGGAAGTCTTCATATAATACAATAGAAAGAGAACTGCTCAAAAGGGAAGTGGGTAAAAATATGAATAAAAAGATTCATTGAGAATGAGACAAGATCAGAACAGTGGACTCCATGAATTTCTTTTTCAGAGAGCTGCTACACAGATAGTAGGATAAACGATTTTCTTCAATATTGAGTCAAGCAGACAAAGAATGTCCTGTATTACATACCCAAGTTATGCTGAATTCGCTGTTAAAAGCCACAAAGCAAATTCAGCCAGAGTCTGTTGTTCCAAATTTTCCTCCGGACCTGGCACTAGAAGCATTGGTATGTGAGGTTATGACAATTGACAATATTCATCATCACCAGCAGAGTGTGAAAATCTGTGGAGGTTCTCCTGTGCCTTGACTGCAAACTCAGTCAAAGAGCTGAAGAAAATCCTGGAATTGACATGAAAGGCATTTACTCCATCTGTCCTAGTTTTTCACGGTTCTCCTCTTAGAATTCCGGCATTGAAATGGAGGAAGACTGTGGAAGCATGAATGACAAATGATTGACCTTGATGCAGATTGTTGTGTAAGCCTTAGCCACAGCCTTTGTACTGGAACCTTCATATCCTCTTCATTACAGGAAATAATCAAGTTCTACTGTAGTGAATAAATATGGAAAAAATGTAGAATTGCTGAAGTACTCATTGAGTACTTCTGGAACTTCATCAATAGACCATGCTCAGGCACTGCTTCATTGCCATGCTGAAGTACAGTAAGTGGCTCTCTCACTGCCTAGGTTAGTACTTGATATTTGCCACATGCTTTCATGTCCTCTATTATTTTAGGCTCCTGTTCAAATCATACTTTCCTATCAATAACAGCTCCACCCTTGCTTGTAGGGATAAAACTCCAACATATCATTTATTTATCTTACAGCGGGCACTTTATAAAACCTTCCAATTCTGTCCAGTTCACCAACTCCATTCATATCATGGAATGAAGTAACCTGCTTTCTTCATGACGTGGGTATCATTCTCTGCAAGATTAACTCTTGGAATAGTAAAAATGGAAAGTCCAGTATGAGATGGCATTCAGTTTCAATGAAAGCTATGTGATGTGTATCATCAACAAAAACATCCATCAATAGATTGCAGTAAGTTCAATGGTAAAATTCTCCAGGGCATGGATACACAATTATACCACCTTACAAACAGTACTCAATAGGGATTCCACATCTAACGGATTGCTATTTGCTTTAGATGCTTTCTTGGATTTCTGAGACACAGTCTTTGGTTTTCAACAAAAATATCAGTTATTGCATCCTAAAAATGTGTTCAACCAATGCCGAAGTATAGAAGTTGTGTGGGCTCCTTATATGAATAAGATGGAAGTGACCCAATAACACACTGCATGAATCACTATAAGAAATACACCAGTATTGCATTATTGATCAAAGATTTGGAGTGAGAATCACTGCAGCAAAGGAAGGAAAAATATTGACGGACTATACTCCAAAAAGTGTGGAATGGACTGCTAAGAATTGACAGAAACAAATAGCTGGTGCCAGGTGGTGATGAGAAAACATGCAACTGTGTTTTATGAAAAATCAGCTAAGTGAGGGGTTTTTGTGGTAGGCTTCTGTTTCTTAGCAATCTCACATAATTCTCTACCACTCAGCTCATTATGTATGCATCACATTTCTACACCACAACTTTTGAGCTATGATGTACTAACCTCTGGTTTGTTATGCCTAATGCTGTACTGCCCTATCATGGTGAATGTGATGTTCCTCCTATTTAATGTTCTCATCTTCCTCTTTGGAAATTTTTTCCACTCTCCCAGCTCCTCAGTGTCCATCACATCCCTATTAAAGCTTTGTTTTAATGCAAGATACATTTTCCCAACTGACTGTCCATTGTCCATACTGTTCAGAGGCTGAGAAGATTCAGCCAGCAAGGTCTTCATTTATACAATCTAAAATGTCATTTAGTTTGAAGGAAGCATATGCGCAATCTTCCTTCCAAAGGATAATTTCATAGTGGAACTAGTTGCTAAAGGAAGTAATCACAAGCTCATTATTTAAAATCTTCATGGTCCATTTTCAGTTTATGTCGATGTAAAAATTTTCATTTGCGAAAGCACTATTTCAGCAGGTTATGTCTGGTTTAGTTGATGCTGCTCACATTAATGTGGACGGATTATAGACAGTAAGTTGTTTTGGCAAGTCAAGCACAAGCTAGGATTGATTGCTAATAATCTGTAACTCCAACCTTGAGCAAAATTGGTCTGCTTTCATGATTATTGTGCAGCTTTGATTTGAAGCACTGTTCTATGTGCGAGTCATCTATTGCAGACTCTTTAAGCATTTTTGATGTTTTGTGTTTGGACCCTTCTTCAGAAATGAGGGAGGGGAAGGGGGCTCTGAAATAAATAGAGAGAGGGGGAGGTGATGATAGAAGGTGGGTAGAGGAGCAGATAGGTGGAGAGAAGGTGGACAGGTCAAGGAGGCGGGGATGAAGCCAGTAAAGGTGAGTGTAGGTAGGCAGTTGGGGTGGATGTTGGTCAGTGAGGAGGGAGGAGCGGATAGGTGGGAGAAAAGACAGACAGGTCAAGGAAGCGAGGATAAGTTGGGCTGGTATTGGGATGAGGTCAGGGGTGGGGACATTTTGAAGCTTGTGAAGTTCACATTGAGACCATTGGGCTGTCGAGTTCCCAAGCGGAATATGAGGTGCTGTTCCTGCAGCTTTCGGTTGGCATCATTGTGGCACTGGAGGACGCCCAGGATGAACACGTCATCCAAGGAGTGGGACGGGGAATTGAAGTGGTTCATAACTGGGAGGTATTGTCGTTTGTCACGAACTGAGCGTAGATACTCCACAAAGCGGTCTCCAACCCTCTGCTTGGTTTCCCCATTGTAGAGGAGGCCACATCAGGAACAGCGGATACAATATACCACATCAACGGATGTGTTTAATGTGGAAGGTTTTCTTGGGGCCTGGGATTGAGGTGAGGGGAGAGGTGTAGAGGCAGGTGTAGCACCTTTTTCGGAAATGTCAGCTTTCCTGGTCCTCGATGCTGCCTGGCCTGATGTGTTCATCCGGCTCCACACCTTGTTATCTCAGACTCCAGCATCTACAGTTCCTACTAACTCAAGCATTTTTGAACTGTTTTCTGATGTCTGACTTTTTGCTAAGACTGAAATGTTGACTAATGTTCGATAAAACTGATAAAATGTGTATGACAGTTTGAACCATTATAAATAAGTACATTGTTGTATTGCTTTCTTTCACATTTATTCACATTGATTATTTGCCATAATGAGGGGGATACCTTGGTGAAAAACAAAAAATTATGGGCTATGGAAGTTTCACCGTAAAGACTAAGAACCTCAGTACGTTTATTGTTATTGGTACTTCTTGAGAGTGATTGTATTTCAATTTCATTTTCAAGTTTGAAATAAATAGGTTGGTGTACATGAGCCATCATGGTTAAAAGCTATGCGGAGAAGTAGGTTAGATACCAAAAGGGTTTCTTTGTACTGTGCTGTTGATGTTTGTTACTGTACACATGACCAGCTTGTATAATGAGACTGCTCAATTTCTGAAAGGAGCTGGATAAATTCATTGCTTTGGCAAATATTAACCAGGCCACTATGAGATCTCCTGGAACTTGCCCTCGGGAGTTAAAGAAAAATTTCTTCACGTTTTTTCCCCTGAAGAGCCCAAACATTTTTTTTGCATTGCTATAGACAGTATAAGATGATAAATAGAAAGGAACTTTGAGAGTCACGGGGCTGAATTTTCCCAGTTGAGTGCAATCCTAACATTTCCCTCAATCTTGGGTCAGTAACAAAGAGATGGTCATGGGGGATGTCAGTAGTGATGCACTCAAAGACAGATAATTAAGAAGCAGCCTGTGGGCACTCTGTCCAATTAACGATGGTCATGGAAGAGAGAAGTGGAAGGTTCAATGGGAGGACCTTCAGCAGTCTCCAGTTCACAGCTCCTCACTGCTGAGTCAGGTAGGGGACAATGTGACAATATCAAAATAGAGGTGATGTCATCAACATTCACCAGTTGGCCCAGAAATGGACCAATTTAATTCACGGTCACTGGACAGGTAGTCTCTGCTCTCATTAATTCCTGCCTCCAATATTATCCCTTGAGGATGGAGTGCAATGGAAAACAACTCAGCTTGCTTTTAAGGCCTAAGAAAATTTAGCTGATTACATTTAGTTTTAGCCTGATTGTTTGTTTGAAACGGGCTTTATGGAGCAGTCATTATATTTATTTTTATCTCTTTTTTTGCCATTTGAGAAAAAGTTCACTCAAATTCAATGTTGCATCTTCCCAGTTTGTCAAGCAGATTATGTTCCTCACAGCTTGTATCGGCCCTGCACAGCATAGGTTGTAAAAATCAGGATTAGGTTACTGTACTCCTTATCCTCTGCTCTTCTAACCTCACCCGACTTAATTCATAGTTCAGCCTAGCTCTGTCTTCTGAACATATTTGAATGATATATAATCTAGACTGTACTATCAGTGTGCACAGATGATTCAAGGTGAAATTCAAAAATAAAGTTACTGTCAGTTTTGAGCAATGTAACTGAACTGAGTGCTACAGAATAATGTCATTTGTGTCAAGTTGCAACATTAGGAATAATTCCTGTTGGGAAACAGCAGCAGAATGGTAATTTTACTGGACGAGGAGCAATATTCCCTCTAAGCAGTCTGCCCATGACATTCCATTGTTCCAGAGGTTCTTGCCATGGATAGACCTCGTAGGTGTGTGTAGCAACAGAAAACAATAGAGGGCACATAGGCCAGGAGTCCAGAGTACCAAGCTAATGTTCGAGGGGCATGCACTTGATTTCCACCATAGATGGTTAGTGAAGTTTGAAGACAATAAAATCTTGAGCTAAATTAATTGAGTCTAATGATTAGCTGGCTACCACTGCTGTCAAAACCCATTTGGTTCATTTATGTCCTTCAGGGAAGGATATCTGATGACCTTATCTGGTCTGGTCTACATGTGATTGTAGGTGTACAGCAATGCGGTTGATTCTGAACTTCCCTCTGAAATGGCATTGAAACCTAATTAGTTCAAGGGCAATGTGAATGGGCAACAACTGCTAGTCTTCTAATGGATGCCAACACCCCATGCAAAAACAAATTAAACTGTTCCCAAAAAAAGCTACACACACACACACACACACACACACACACACACACACACACACACACACACACACACACACACACACACACACAGAATGTTTTTCATATAAAAGAGTTTAGAAGACATCTACCATGCCCTTACCCTTTTGGAACAGATAGTGAAGATTTTTTGCATGCCCATATTTGTAAAGTTAAAGACAGAATGTGATTACTGCCAAATGTTTTGAATTGTGAACTTTAGTCAACTTGAGCTTGATTTGAAATCAAAGTTTCACGTAAGTAAAACTGAAAAGAAAGGCATTTTTATCTTGTTCTGTGGTATTCGGAACATTTTTATTTATCTAACTTTAAGTTCAGTTAGGCAGATATTATTTTAATTTAAAAACATGTTTAAGTTCATAAAATTTAGAATATAAAAATTCCTGTTAAACTTTACATTGCATCCATTATGAAATAAGAAAGATTATATTGAGCTGTTCTAATCACTCACTACACAGTGAACAGTGGTTGGAAGAAGATCATGTTTATGTCTCAGCTTGCCAAGATGTAAGAAGAGAGGGTGTAGTGAGGGCTACTGAAAAAGCTCAATAATATCAATGGCTTTCAATAAACTCGCCTATCATGAATGCCTTCTCAGGTTTGGTGTTGTCAGTCACTCCCTTAGGCAGCACTGAGCATCTTGGTACTTTGACATTTTACTGCATATTGTCCTAATTATAAGGCAACATAATCCAAAACTGTATTAATAACATCCTTTGTGGTTTGGACCTTTGCTTGTATTTCTTCAATTTCCCCAACAGTCTAAGCCATTAGATGAGGTTAGGCTTGTTATGAAATGTTAAGTTGCATTGCTTCACAGCAAGCTAAAGATATATAATGGTTTTAAAATCAATTACACTTCCTTCTATAAACTGTTTTTGTATAATATACAAATCATAAGTAGCCTCTACTACCTACTTAAACTTTCAAGCCCTCACTACACCCTCTCTTCTTACATCTTGGCAAGCTGAGACATAAACTTGATCTTCTTCCAACCACTCACTGCATGATCAAGAACAAAGTAATCTGAATGGAAGAAAATGGATTTTGATAGACAATAGACAATAGACAATAGGTGCTGGAGTAGGCCTTTCAGCCCTTCGAGCCAGCACCACAATTCATTATGATCATGGCTGATCATCCACAATCAGTGTCCAGTTCCTGCCTTATCCCCATAGCCCTTGATTCCTCTATCTTTAAGAGCTCTATCTATCTCTTTCTTAAAAGTATCCAGAGAGTTGGCCTCCACTGCCTTCTGGGGCAGAGCATTCCATATACCCAACACTCTCTGGGTGAAGAAGTTTTTCCTCAACTCTGTTCTAAATGGCCTACCCCTTATTTTTAAACTGTGTCCTCTGGTTCTGAACTCACCCATCAGTGGAAACATGTTTCCTGCCTCCAGAATGTCCGATCCCTTAATAATCTTATATGCCTCAATCAGATCCTCTCTCATCCTTCTAAACTCAAGTGTATACAAGCCCAGTCGCTCCAATCTTTCAACATATGATAGTCCCACCATTCCGGGAATTGACCTCGTGAACCTACGCTGCACTCCCTCAATAGCAAGAATGTCCTTCCTCAAATTTGGAGACCAAAACTGACACAATACTCCAGGTACGGTCTCAGCAGGGCCCTGTACAGCTGCAGAAGGACCTCTTTGCTCCTTAACTCAATTCCTATTGTTATGAAGGCCAGCATGCTATTAGCTTTCTTCACTGCCTGCTGTACCTGCATGCTTGCTTTCATTGACTGATGTACAAGAACACCTAGATCTCGTTGTGCTTCCCCTTGACCTAACTTGACTCCATTGAGATAGTAATTTGCTTTCCTGTTCTTGCCACCAAAGTGTATAACCGCACATTTGTCCACATTAAACTGCATCTGCCACGCATCCGTCCACTCACCTAGCCTGTCCAAGTCACCCTGTATTCTCATAACATCCTCCTCACATTTCACACTGCCACCCAACTTTGTGTCATCGGCAAATTTGCTAATATTATTTTTAATACCTTTGTCTATATCATTAATATATATCATAAACAGCTGCAGTCCCAGCACCGAACCTTGTGGTACCCCACTGGTCACTGCCTGCCATTCCGAAAGGGACCCGTTTATCACTACTCTTTGCTTCCTGTCAGCCAGCCAATTTTCAATCCAACTCAGTATTTTGCCCCCAATACCATGTGCCCTAATTTTGTTCACCAATCTCCTATGCGGGACTTTATCAAAGGCTTTCTGAAAGTCCAGGTACACTACATCCACTGGTTCTCCCTTATCCACCTAAATAGATACATCCTCAAAAAATTCCAGAAGATTAGTCAAGCACGATTTCCCCTTCATAAATCCATGCTGACTCTGATCTATTCTGTTACTGCTATCCAAATGAGCGGTAATTTAATCTTTTATAATTGACTCCAGCATCTTTCCCACCACTAACGTCAGGCTAACTGGTCTATAATTTCCTGTTTTCTCTCTCCCTCCTTTCTTGAAAAGTGGAACAACATTTGCCACCATCCAATCTGCAAGATCTTGTAGAAACTGTGTTGAACAAGTAATGGCCTTTTCGTGTGATCATGAAGATTGGTTAAAGGTCAAGGAAGCAACATTTGCAATCATTTCAACAATTTCTTAGGGCTTTCAAAATAATACTTCATGCAGTACTGCTAGTTTGGAAGGATGAGGAGTGTATTGCTAAATGTTAAGATTTTATCTAGTTACATTTTACAGCTTCAGGATTAGTGCAAAAATAAATGTGGATTCATTGGGTCATTCCTGTTGAAACATTGTTTGTCTCTGCTGCCATTTCTTAATTCACATCAAGTTCCATTCATCTATCATCATCTGCATTAAATCCCAGCCAAGCAATATATTGGCTTTAAATTCTCATCCTTCATGACCTCGCCCTTTCATATGTCTATAACATTCTTCAGCTCCGAAATCTTTCCAAAGACATCTGCACTACTGTAATTCTGGTAAGCTGAGTATTCCTTGCTTTAATTGGTCTACCTTTGCTGGCCATCTTTACTCGCATTGGCCTTAAATTCTGGAATTCTTCGCAATACATTCCTGCTTCTCTCCCTCACTTTCCTCCTCTTAGACTCCTTAAAACATACTTTTCATCAAGGTGTTCACCATCTGACTTGACAGCTGCCTATGTTGCTGAGTGCTATATTTCATTTATATTGCCTTTGTGAAGAGCTTTACAAAATTTTATTATGTTTAAGATTTGTTTATAAACAATAGTTTCAAAATATCTTTTTCAACATTTCTGATATAATTCTTCTAAACATGAGTTCAAATGATAAGCTAAGTTTAACTAGTCAATTTTGTTTAATATTTTAGATCATTAAAGAAGATATTTTCTGTGTGTCTCTTGATGCAGAAGAACCAGCAATGGCAGCGTGCATACTGTTGATAAAAAAAGCAAAAGAACTGCGGATGCTATAAATCAGGAACAAAAACAAAGTTGCTGGAAAACCTCAGCAGGTCTGGCAGCATCTGTGGAGGAGAAAACAGAATTAACAGTTCTGAGGAAGGGTCACTAGACCTGAAATGTTAACTCTGTTATCTCCTTCCCAGATGCTGCCAGGCCTGCTGAGCTTTTCCAGCAACTTTGTTATTTTTCCTGAATACTGCTGATGCTTGCCCAACTGATTCATATTCACTTAACTATGGAAGCAAATAGGTCAAGGTAGTAGCTATAAATGGGTGGTTGACCAGCCCCATCCAGTAACCTTCTCTATGAAGTTTGGATGAAAATCCATTCTTGTCAAAAAAATCAGAAGATTTCAGAAGCAAAATTGGAGTTCAAGTAAGAGAAGAAGCTGAAAAGCTAAGTTTAAAGTTTGGTAGATTTGTTATTGCAACAAGTTTATTGCAGTAGTAAGTAAGAAGAAACAGAGAATATACTTGGTGATCCAGAAGGAAAAGATCTATCGTGACAAATTTTGATTTGGAAGGTGTAACAGTTAGAAAAATGTGTAATTACTTCAAAACTTTTAGGGAAATGCGATTTTGTTTTTAGAAAGTGCTCAAGAAGAACTTTGAAGACTTCAATACATCACAAAGGGGTCAATTATAATTTTTGAAAGAAGACAAAAGATCTTTGTGTCTAGCAACCCTTGACCAGGGAGCGAGAAGACATGAATTAAGTTTAAAAAAAATTGAAGATGGTGTGATAAGACAAGAAGGGAAAGGAAGAACTAGAGAGCAGAGGTGGTCAGCATGCCAAGTCAGAGCGCTAGATTCCTGAGCATTTTGGAAGCACATTTAAGACTGTTGTCACAGTTTTTATTATTACTTCTGAATGTGAAGATAAAAGCAGTTATTGTGTGTTCAAGCTGCCATGACTAACAGAAGCTAAGAGCAGAGAAGGTTTCGAAAATAAGTGCACTATTGCATAAAATAATGGCAGTGGCAGCCTCTAGTTGTGTATGGAGAATTGGTTAAATCCTTGAAGAAAAGGACTGGAATTCTGCATGAGCAAAATCCAAATGTTGAAGAACTTTCAGGTTGACACTGGGGTCATACACGTGGAATGGATTGCCTGATAAAAGTGGAAGATTTATATACAATTTATATTACAATCATTTATAATACATAGTTCATACTGACGATGATTTGTCTGTTAGCATGAGTATAATTTATGTTGACTTGAATTTGGTTAAAGTAAAAGGTACAAGATAAGGAAATTTGATCAGAAATTTCTTCTTTTGGGATGGTTAAGTAAATGTGGTCCTTTTGGTTTCCAGATTCTAATAAGGATTTCAACATAATCATGAAATATTTACTGGCTTAATGTTGATGCTGTTGATATTACAATGAGAGAAAGGCGGAATTAAATCACTGCATAAGGGACTCTTCCTTGTTCAGATGATGCAATCATTTGCAAAGCAAAAAGCTAAGAAGAGATTAGACTTTGGTGGAGAAAGTAGTATTTCAATTAAGTAAACTGTTCGACAAATTGCAAAGAAACAATAATGTACCAAAGAGATATAAGTGTCAACAAATATCACTGATTACAAGTGTGCAATTCTAAATTCCCATGTGTGGAATTCAATGGATGGAAGGCCTGGGCATTATGCCATTGAATTTATGATATGTGCCACGAAGTACGTGGAATGTTATGTCATTAAGTCTGAACTATTGAGTTAAAACATGTTGGGGCCAATGTTTCTTTGCCCCAGTGTCAACTGGTTGGTTTGGTTTTGAGACTTGTTTATACCTGGGTAAACATTTGAGCATTTTGAGCAGATTCTAATAATTCAAGAACAACTTTTTTTGCAAATTAGTGTTTTTAATAATGATTGTATAAAAATGGTGTTGCTGGTAACGTGCATGATAATATTCTTGGATCAGTAGGGCACAATGCTTTGTTGGGGAGGCCATATAATACTTAGTGCAAGATTATCTCCCAGGAGGTACCTTCTCTTTCTCTGAGATGTGTGTGGGAAGGCAAACTGGTGGGATTTAAACCTTGGAAGTTGATAGAACCCGTCAATGCTGAGAAATGCCATGCAAACTGTTTTGGATCACTATGATCCTATTGTAAAGTGGAATAGACTTGAGGGCAGTGAGACCTACTCCTTTTAATATTTCTTGTGGCCTTATGGTCTAGGAATCTTTATTATCTCATTGAATGGAGAAGGGATTGCAACATCATCCCATAAATATAGTTTACCCTCACCTGTTACTGTTCTACCCCAGATGTGGTTACTGAGTTGCTGTTGTCCTTTGAAACAAAACTCAACAAATTACTGAGAAGGGAACATTTCCAATTACAGGAGATAAGTTGTAATTTATGATTGTGATGAGTCATAAGTGTTCAAGGTTTCCCAGAATTGCACTGGAGAGTGACAGAAGAATTTTCCAGAGCCTTTCTTTGAATTATCCTGCAAGATTTTTTTTGCCTCAAGTTTTGACTCTTTCGATAGATAGTGCGGTTGATAGGTGGATGCATCATGGGCCAAGTAGTTCTGTTCACAGCATCAGGCAAGTTAGTGCCTGCCAAATTAGCTCCAGGTTCAGTAACACCTCAATTCTAAAATTTCTCCTTCTTTTTCTAATTTTCTTCTGTAGCCTTGCCACTGAGTGTTTGTGAAACCTCCCTAACCCTCAACATCTCTGTATTTCTCTAATTCTGTCTTCTGGGTGTTCCTGCTCTTACCTTTTCTAACATTAGCAGCCACGCCTCCAAGGGTGTGGTCCCTGGAATTTCCTTCTAGCCCTCTCTGACTTTTTCTCTTTCAAGACAATCCTTTAAAATCTATGATGACAAGATGTAGAGCTGGATGAACACAGCAGGCCAAACAGCATCAGAGGAGCAGGAAGGTTCTCGTTTCGGGCCTAGATCCTGAGGGGTCTAGGCCCAAAAAGTCAGCCTTCCTGCTCCTGTGATGCTGCTTGGCCTGCTGTGTTCATCCAGCTCTACATCTTGTTATCTCAGATCTCCAGCATCTGCAGTTCCTACTATCTCTTTAAAAACTATGTCTAATTTTGGTCATAGAGTCATAATGGTCTACACACAGAACAAGACCTTTTGACTCCTTGAGTCTATCCCAGTCAAAAACAAACACCTAAATATTCTAATCCCATTTTCCAACACTTATCCATAGCCTTGTATGCCTTGACATCACACGTGTACATCTAAATACTTCTTAAATGTAATGAGGGTTTCTGCCTCTTACCACCGTTATAGCTGGGTTAGCAGTCTTTATTGCAGGTTGTCAAATTTGGTTAATTTCTGCGGTGAAGTACGAAGAAATGTTTTCTAATGTTGCAATTTCTACATAAATGCAAGTTGTTGTTGATTTAAAGTTACCCTTCTCTCATCCTAATCATTAAAGATACCAAGGTATTTTTGAACATTGACATTTACTAATCTCTTACCATCTGAGAAATATGCTGCGCCTCCATTCCTCCAACTATCCACATTCTATTTTGTCTGCCATGTTCTTGCTCGCTCACTCACTCACTCAGCCTGTCTTTAAAGCCACAATGCATCATTCTCACAACACACATTCCTCACCTAGTTTTGTCATCTGCAGTCTTGGACTCATTCCATGCGTTCCTGTATCCATTTCACTGTAATAGATTGTGAACAGCTGAGGCCCAAACACTGATCATTTGATAATCCACTCGTCACATCTTTCCAACGTGAGAATGACCCACTTATTCCTACTCTGAATTTTCTTTCCATTTACTAATTCTCAATCCATGCTGCCACGTTACCATAGAACAGTACGTATTCTAATTTTATTTACTAATCAGGAGTTTATTTCATCCACTCAGGAACCAATATTGTATTTCAATTCTTTTACTCAGAGGGTGATGAATCTTTGGATTTCTCTAAGCTGCGGGCTATGGGATCTCAGTCAGTGAGTATGTTCAGGATAGAAATCAGCATACTTCTTCCAGTTACATCAGGGGATATACAGATAGTGTAAAAAAGTGGTATTGAAGTGGATGATCAGCCATAATCCACAATAACAGCTGACATGAAGAGCTGAAGTCTGACTCTTACTTCTCCTTTCCCATACATACAGTTAAATTTTACGTGCAATTTAACTCTTATTTTTTCCACCCTCTGCGTCAGTTGAGCAATTTTTGTATCAAAGAAGGAATCTTTATGCCTGACAAATGGTTCAATAATGAATGTTATTTACATCAAAGTGCGTAGGGATTTTGGTGTATTTGAAATGTTCACCATTTGCTGACCTCTGTTGATTGATATCCCATGTATTACACGTATAATAAGCATTTCATTCCTGTTCACTGAGCAGTAATATTTAAATATTTTCAACATCTGAGTGAGCCTGTCGATTAATGTCGAAATAAGTGAGATGTTGAAGGCAAAATTCAACTTGGACTTCATTGGGAAGGGAAATCTGACTAGGTCCACCAACAATGTTATAACAAGGCAAAAATAAAATATTAAATTATACTGCTTGAATATAAGTTTAATTTATGTTTTTAGCATTGATGCATTTTCTATCAATTGCAAAATTAGTATTATTTGAAGAGTTGTAGAAAAAAGTTTTTTAAAACATTGATTATGTTATGGCTTATAATTGGAATAAATTATAAATTCTCTTGACTTAATTACATGTTTTAATATAAATTGATCTGATCTGTAACTTTTTGCTACTTTTTCCTAGTGAATGTTCATGCAAATTACAATACAATTGAGTGAGGACAAGCTTGCTGATTCGCAATCCTTATGAGTCGGCATTTTTATTAAAATCTTTGTTGCCAAAAATTGAAATGAAACCATGATCAAACAGAATTTACCTTCACAATTTGCAGAAGATTCATTCTACCTTGTTAACCACTTTTCATTCTCATAGCCCTTAATACAAAATACTCAATACTACATCAGATAGATTTTCCTAGGTGCTGGAAAGCAATTATATTTCACACAATGCCAATGTAAGATAAAAATAAATTGCAGTGCGACTCTAATAAGACTGGAATTTATTTCATCATGAGGAAATTAAAATTAAAATCCGATAAATCTGAAATGTTTTATTGTTGAGAAAACTATTTTATTTAAATGAACTGCATATTTTGCCATGTAAACTGTTTTCTTACCTATTGTTAACAATTTTGTTTCCCTCAGGGGCTTGGTTTCTTTGTAAACAACAAATTCCCATGTATTCCAAGGTGAGTTCCATTTGCCTCATAAATGATATTTAGTGCCATTTCGTGCAGCAAAGCAACAAACTTGCAAAAACAAAATGTTGGGACAATGCGATTGCACTCCTTTTTTGTTTTTCTACTCTGTTGATTATTGTTGAGGCTAAATACATTTTTACCAAAGGTTGATGGGTTTAGTTATAACATTTGAGAGCAGATGTTGATTGGATATTACAACATCATGGAACTTTGCCCCAGGTTGTACTCTGTTATGTGGAAGATACAAATTGCACTTGGCATATAATGTGTATGTGGCTCTATTTGGCTTGGAAGAGGATACGCTGCATGTAAGTATGACTTTGAAATCAAAAAGACAAAATGAAGACTGGAGCAGAAGGAAATTATATCGATAACAGATGGCAAGTAAATTATTTGAGAATTATTCAGTTTGTCTGCCACTATTTCCAAGTTGAACATTTGTTCAGTTTTGGCAAAATTATGTTTGCATAGTGTTGTTTGGATATGCTCTATGTTTGTTATGTCATGCATTAAAAGTCTGGTGTAAACATTTTCCTGTGGGCATTCTCATATGCACTTGTTCATCCTAATTATAGCTGTATGCATATTCCAGCTCACTAAGCTTCTCATGATGAAGGCATTTACATCATGCCTTTAAGTGTAGGAAACTACTTGGTCTAGTGTGGTAGAGTTAAACTACTCCTGAGTCTAACTAGAAGAGCCTCTTGAAATCAACAAGATATGGGCCCATAAACTGCAATGGCCAGATAGCTGTTTCTGCATTGTGTACTAGAGATGTGTGTCAGAACTGTGCAGAAATCCTGTTGCTGCTGACTTCAACAATTTGCCTGGGAAATTGAGTAATTATCAAATTGTAATTTTCAATGTCCAAAACCTCTCAACCTTTTCCTTAATATGTTGGCAATTTCAGTGGGATTAGATTAACAGTTAGCGGGAAGGTAAGGGATATAAAACCTGCCCCAACTCCTGCATAACTATTAAACTGAAGCCCGTGAACTGCCACCACACTGCTCCTGCCCCCAAAACACACCACACCACCAATGAGACATGCTCTAATTTGACATCCCACTGTCTCTACCCGTCTCCATGACACTACTGGACCTGACACACACCAATCTCCATCTCTTCATTCCCACCTTATCCAATAGTACACCCCTGCCAGTCCCAACAAATTCCATAACCTTTCACCTGACCCAACATTGAACTACCCTAGCGCCAGAACTGCTGACCTGATTCCCACCACCACACCTTCCCCACCAGACCTGACACCTGCCTTAATCATTACCCTAGACAGCTGAAGCCAGAACCACAACCCACAGGACCCAACATCAACCCTGACCCAACCCAATATTGCTGTGCCTGTTTCCCATCACCACTACCTACATTAGACCAAACATTCTCATGCCCTCCTCCAGCCAGAGCTGAGCCCTCCATTCATCCACTTACTTGACACGCTAACACTCACCTACCTGACACTCTACTCCCACCCACCTGGCACCCCACTAAATATGCCCCTCAGCAAACTGCTATGGTACCTCTACACTTCACATAATTAACTTTCACAGTAGCTATCAAAGTGCCTACTGGATATTTAGACAACAGACTACAGCTTTAATTGCTGGAAAGAGTGATGTGTTTTCAATGATGATGTCCCTAGTTTTAGTTTAGGTTTACACTGTTTCATAACAGGAGACTTGTATAAGTAATCGAAACATAAGTATGTGCTTTATTGACTGATTATGCTTGGAAACTCTAACGAATTATTTACTGCAAGTTGGCATCTGATACCTGTTACATTGATATAATTGGCATTGTTATAGAGACTTTAAAGAGGACCAAATGTTATGTTTCACTCCTTTGAGATCTTAAGTTGTTCTGTCCACAAGTATATGTGGCATCACCATAATGAGTGGTGTATGTGGTACCTTTCAATTAATATTGTTTGTTAGCCAAAGCTACATAGAACATAGAACATAGAACATTACAGTGCAGTACAGGCCCTTCGGCCCTCGTTGTTGTGCCGACCTCTCATACCAATCTGAAGCCCATCTAACCTACTCTATTCCATTATCATCCATATGTTTATCCAATGACCATTTAAATGCCCTTAAAGTTGGCGAGTCTACTACTGTTGCAGGCAGGGCATTCCATGCCCTTACTACTCTCTGAGTAAAGAACCTACCTCTGACATCTGTCCTATATCTATCACCCCTCAATTTAAACCTATGTCCCCTTGTGTTAGCCATCACCATCTGAGGAAAAACGCTCTCACCTCCACTGCACCACACATCCAGCCCAGCTCTTCCCCTCCACCCACTGCATCCCAAAACCAGTCCAGCCTATCTCTGCCTCCCTAACCTGTTCTTCCTCTCACCCATCCCTTCCTCCCACCCCAAGCTGCACCTTCATCTCCCACCTACTAACCTCATCCCACCTCCTTGACCTGTCCATCTACCCTGGACTGACCTGTCCCCTCCCTACCTCCTCACCTATACTCTCCTCTCCACCTATCTTCTTTTCTCTCCATCTTCGGTCCGCCTCCCCCTCTCTTCCTATTTATTCCAGAACCCTCACCCCATCCCCCTCTCTGATGAAGGGTCTAGGCCCGAAACGTCAGCTTTTGTGCTCCTGAGATGCTGCTTGGCCTGCTGTGATCATCCAGCCTCACATTTTATTACCTGATTAATGTAGACAGCTCTTTGTTGACTGGCACAAGCCTAATGGACTGGATGATCTCTTCCTGTGCCATAAAACATCTATAATAGAGGTGCCCTTGTGATTGAATGTTAAAGAATGCAACAGAGCTGACAGTGCTGGGCTGGCAGGTGGCAGATTCTTGGACAGATGGCATGACAATAAGCTGTACTCAGTTTTCCTGCTTGGCTAAGCGCATTGAACCCAGGTGCAACTCGCACTGGCCCCCTCAGCCACCTCTCTTCAAACTTGATGGATAGTTGCTCTGGATATACTCCCAGGAATGGGAAGCAATGTGATCAGTATCCACATCTTCAATACCTTGACCAGGGCCTCCAAGGTGTGATCAGATGGACAGCCATCAATCTAAACAAAATGAGACCTAGGAATGAGGCTGCGCTTCATTCTGGTGACAGACAGAAGAGACAAGAGACCTCCTTTCCTGATTTGAAATCAGGTGTCCTCATTTGATCCATCAAATCCTTTTGTCCCAATTGTACAACCTTAAACAGTGACCCTCTGCCCACATAAATGTGGATCAGCAAGACTGCACATTAATATGTACAGTCTTAATTCCCTGATTTAAGATATCATATAAATTCCTCTAGGAGATCTGAAATAAAGACTAAAGAGTCTGACTGTTTCTCACATGCTTTGTTCCCCTGGCACATTGTTCCCGACCTTCCAGCCTATTTTGTGTAGTCCACACAAGACCGTTTGAAGAGGTCAGAGGCAGGTTATGTTGGCAGAAGAAAGTTCCTTCCCTAATGGGGGAACGTCTTCAATGACTTAGATTAGTTTTCACTTAGCTTAGAAAATATTCCTTCGCATTGTCACCTCTCTGCTTTCAGGGGCATTCACATCATCAGCCTAATATTTATTTATATTTCTAGAGATTTTGCCATTAAAGGCTTCAGACTAATAATACACAATACATAGAAAGCCTGTCATAGTTGGCAAATAATAGATGCAATTAAAGTGTATGATGGAGTTGGTTTTTATTCAGGTCAATTTGTAGCTGTCAGTATTCATATTGGGTAACCATAATCAGTTGTGGTTTTCAAGCTACTTGGGCTGAGTGGGAGATTATAAAATAAACTCTGATTCATGCTGACGAGACTGGGAGTGCTTGGAAATTATTTTCTTTCCTATAAAGTAGATGAAATAGATTGTGTTGAAGGCAGGTCAGTTTGGATTTGGTTTGAGAGCTTCTATGAAGGTATGGATGGCAGTGTATTGAACTAATCAGAGTTGCTGCTGGCTAGATGCAAGCTGGATAGTATGAGAGAAATTAAATTTGTAGGTGACAAAGCCTGGAAGAAGTGAGTATAGGCAATCCTGGAGGATGTTCAGTGTTTCGGTGGAAGATAGAGTAACGGCAGCTAGCAAAAAATTTACAGGAAAGAAGGAGGCCATACAGTCCAACATGTCTATTACTTTTATGTAGCTTTTTCAATGCAGCAAAATATTCCAAGGTAGTTCACAGGAGCAATGTTAATAAAATGTGACATCAAAGCCATATAGAGAATTATTAAGAGAGGAGAAATAAGTTAAGGAACATTTTAAAGGATTGGAGAGAGGTAGGGAAGTGGAGAAATTTAAGGAGGGAATTCCAGAGCTTTGCCCATAGACATTGAAGATATAGCATCAGAAAATCAGGAATGCTTAAGGGGCCAGAACTGGGGGAAAGCACTTTTGGAGGTTTACAGGCCTGGAGGATAGTACAGGGAAAATTTGGTGTCACACCTTGGAGGGATTGCCAAACAATAAATGAGAACGTGGAATTAAAATATTGCCGATGTGGGATCTGAGGCTCAGATCAGTGGTAAACCCATTAAATGGTGAGTGTTCAGCCAGATAAGGTGGTGGAAAAATATAGTGCAGAGTTCCTGATAAAAGCTGTAACAGATGACTTAATTCTTGCTCTTGTTAAACCACAAAGAAGATGACAACATAGATGGTGTTGAAAGCTGAAGGGACAAAGGACTTTAAGGTGGTATTGTAAATAATTCAAATTGAGTTTTGATTGGGAGTATTAACTTACTGCAATGGTAAATTAATATGTGGGAAAGGTTAGAATTGACACCATTGTCACCTGAACCTGAGAACTTACAGCACGAAGCTGTTTAAAAGAATCCCTTAGGATTACTCTAAGTAGAGCCATGTGATCTCCCAGTGTTGTAGCCAACAGCCATCCCTCAATAAATGCCAGAAACACATTTTATCGCTTGTACTTTCCTTATTTATGAGATTTGTTGCCATTTTGTGCTACACAAATAATGATTACTTGTGAATAAACTCACTGACTGGCCTATAAATATGTTCTAAGGACTTGAGATGTGAACAGAAGTTCCTTCTTCCTTGCAATACATTCACAACAGGAAGTCAGGAGTATGTTTTCTTTGATTTCAGACTTTTCTCTATACTTACTGCATGCATGTAGGTTGTTAGCAGAACACTGAAACAGTTTGGAAATTATATGTTGGAGATTTTTCATGAAATAAAATGCTTAGAAATCATTACCACGATTCAAAATTACCAAGGTTATGCATTTGCAATGCAGTTAACTGAGAGGCTTTAGTCATGACGTCCAGTGCTGCATTTATTAAGTTGTAGGATTGAGGTATCCGACATAAAATATACATTTTGTGAGATATTGGATATCTTGAGTAATTGTGTAATTAAAGGTTTGCTGATTTTGCAGCAAGTGGGGTATTCACTTAACAATGAAGATTGCTGTTATAACAGATGTTAGAGGTCCCTTGAAAGAAAACTCCTCAGCATTTAATTATAGAGTGCACAAAAGATGAACAGATGTTTTGTCTTCACTCTAGATTAAATTTAATGAATCATTCAATTTGGTTCTTTTCAGGCACTTAAATGTGACCTGTACTTGCATTTGAAGTCTGCACATATAGTAATATTCACTTAAAACTGATTCTGAAAGGGCACGTTCTGCTTAAAGTGAATAAATGCTGATGAGGTACAGTTCAACCCTGATCTGATTGAATGTGAAGCAAGTTTGAGGAACTTCTGTCCCTATTTTGCTAGTCAACATCCATGCAAATGGATTTCTACTCTCCACTGACGCTGAACCTGTCAACGAAGAGAAGGAGCATGATTTGACTTTACAGTGAAGTGGTCTGAAATTTCCTGAAGACATCAGGTTCAATACTTTTCCCTTGAATAAAGGTAAAAATGTAAGAAAAAAAGTAATGCTGAAAATCCGAAACTAACGCAATGCCGGAGAAACTCAGCAGGTCTGGCAGCATCTTCATCCGTTCTGTAGAAGAATCATTCAGCTGTTAAAACATTTATTCTGTTTCTGTCTGTACAGATGCTGCCAGACTTGCTGAGCTTATCCAGCATTCTCCGTGCTTGTTTCAAGATCTTTTGTTGAGTTGTTTGCTTGCTCTGTTATAATCAATCTCTCTGAAGATCAAAGAAGAGAACACTTGGGCTGAACTTTACCAGAAATTGGTCAAATGGCATTTTCAATGAGTTTAATGGAGGCTTTCTCTCTGTGAGCCCTAGCAGGCTTTCTAGCAATATATTACCAAACTCACCTCATTAACCAGGTACTACTGGCCAATGGACTTTCCTGTTGTCTATTGCTAGCTTGATTCTCCCACTCTCTATAGGCAGAAATACCGATCACTGTGGGGACATCCTGACTTCCTGGTGCTGGCATCATACAAAAAGAAGGTTTGTATCTGATCAAATTCTGAGAGTATGGAGCTGCCCCTGCTTGAATCGTGACATTTTTCCCAGATGTGGCAGAGAAGGGAAATTCATGCCCCATATTGTGGCAGGGACCTGGAAGTCCTGGTGGACAGCTATGGTGCAGAGGAGGGACCTCCCCTCTTTCCTCAGGACTGGCAGAGGAGGCTGTGATCCCAGACACTGCCAGCCTGATCTGAATTTGGATCAATATGGTCTCAATCACCTGACAATGTCATAAGAAAGTGACGTTTACCAATCTGCCAGGGAATGTGCCAACATCTTCTCCCTGCTGTGCTACAGTCATTCTGCCTCTGCCGATGCACCAATCTTCCAATAAGGATAATGCTCTTCCACTCTTACTGTTACATTCAACAGCTTCCCTCCCTCATTCTCACCCACCAAATCTCCCTAGTTCATTGGTTTGAAAAAAAGAAAGGCAGAAGGGGAACAAAATACCTGTGGGTCATCGGCATGAACTCAGAAGATACAATAATTGAGTTCTTGCAATTCCTTTGATTTCTTGTCAAAGAGATCAGATAGCTGACAGCAGCCTAATGACGCAAGATCTGCAGACCAGACTTCAGATTCAGACAGGCAACAGTTAGGAACTCTGATATTTGAAATATTGTCAGGTTTCAGATCTTTAAATTGGTTTTACTTTGTCTCTCAATGACAGAAAGCTTTATTTTTCATGCAAGCTTTTCTAATAACAACTGACATCTAAGTTTGTGAAAAGATTCAATAACTTCAGTCCACAGGGTTGTTGCTAAGCAATGAACATCACAGATTTGAGGGCTAGGCCCTTAAAATCCATATCTTATTTCTCTTAAAATCTTTATTGGACACTTTACCCAAAATTACTTGCTTTTCCAGAAAATGGCAGGTAATCCACAGTTCTTTTGTCATCCCAGTTCCAACAAAAAAACACATGCTAAGTTCTCTGACCAGACAGCTCTACATTCTCAGCGTTTGGAGTAGATCCGTAGCTTGGGCTGTGGATGCTGTGATTGGTTGGCTCACTGAGCTGGTTTGTTGTTCCGCAGATGTTACATTACCTTGCTTGGTAACATCCTCAGTGCAGCCCCGATGAAGCGTCAGCTTTCCCGCCTGGTTTTTAAACTCTGCAGCCTGTTGAGCTGGATTGCCTCACTTCTGGTTTTCCTTCATAGTGGAATGTATATGGGTTTGAGTTCTATGTAAAAGCCAGGCAGGAAAACACATTGATGCTTCATCGAAGACTGCACTGATGACATTACCCAGCAGGGTAATGAAACATCTGTAGATCAACAAGCCAGCTCAGCGAGTCAACCAATCTCAACAGCTTTATATTCCTTTTTCTTGTAGTTCGTAAATATTTTTCTTAACAGTTTTACAGAGTAGCTGCAGAGTAGCTGTTTCCCTGGCTCGACGGTCTACAACCAGAGGGTATAATCTCAGAATAAGTGGTTCAAAATTTGGGAATGAGATAACTTTTTCACTTCCAGGACTGTGAATCTTTGGAATTATCCACCTCAAGGAGATTGATGGATATGAGGATAGCACAGGCATATTGTTGCAAAGGTTCAGATTTTGAACTTAGTAAATGGCAATGCAGGCTTAATGAGCCGTATGGTTTATGCTTGCTCCTATTGTTTATGTTTTTGAGTGTAGTTTGGAACTGAACAAATAGAAATATCAGTGACAGTCAATGGAAGTGATTGTTAAGTTCACAACAGGTCCAAGTTATAACCTTTATTGATATTAATGTTTTCTTAATCTTCTGTTGCCTTCCCATCTATGATGATCATGATGTCTTCCTCATAACAGGAAATATGTTATCCATGTCTGGATTATGCAAAAGGTGGTATTTATGCTAATCTGTGCCAGATTTCTAGGTCAAATTTAGCAGCAATATTGCAGATAAATGCTTGTTGGAACATGAATCGTGTTCTAGTTGCAGCACTATCAGATCTTGAATTAAGTACATTGAATAAAGCTATCTGACAAATAAATTATCTCACTGTTAGTGAAGTAGAAATTCACTTCCAAATCTTGCTGTTTGTATGTATTCAGATCCATGCAAAATATTAGTTTTTACACTCTAACCACCCCATTTTATCAAACCGCAGTCACAACTATGTCAATAGAGCTTAAACTTAGGTGAGGTGTAAAACAAGGAACTGATATGAAAGTGTGAAGCTGGATGAACACAGCAGGCGAAGCAGCATCTCAGGAGCACAAAAGCTGACGTTTCGGGCCTAGACCCTTCATCAGAGAGGAGGATGGGGTGAGGGCTCTGGAATAAAAAGGGAGAGAGGGGGAGGCAGACCGAAGATGGAGAGAAAAGAAGATAGGTGGAGAGGAGAGTACAGGTGGAGAGGTAGGGAGGGGATAGGTCAGCCCAGGGAAGATGGACGGGTCATGGAGGTGGGATGAGGTTAGTAGGTAGGAAATGGAGGTGAGGCTTAAGGTGGGAGGAAGGGATGGGTGAGAGGAAGAACAGGTTAGGGAGGCAGAGACAGGCTGGGCCGGTTTTGGCATGCAGTGGGGGGAGGGAAAGAGCTGGGCTGGTTGTGGGATGCAGTGGGGGAAGGGGAGATTTTGAAGCTTGTGAAGTCCACATTGATACCATTGGGCTGCAGGGTTCCCAAGCGGAATATGAGTTGCTGTTCCTGCAACCTTTGGGTGGCATCATTGTGGCACTGCAGGAGGCCCATGATGGACATGTCATCTAAAGAATGGGAGGGCAAGTTGAAATGGTTCGCGACTGGGAGGTGCAGTTGTTTATTGCGAACCAAGCGGAGGTGTTCTGCAAAGCGGTCCCCAAGCCTCCACTTGGTTTCCCCAATGTAGAGGAAGCCACACCGGGTATAATGGATACAGTATACCACATTGGCAGATGTGCAGGTGAACCTCTGCTTAATATGGAAAGTCATCTTGGGGTTTGTGATAGGGGTGAGGGAGGAGGTGTGGGGGCAAGTGTAGCACTTCATGCGGTTGCAGGGGTTGGAGCCGGGTGTGGTGGGGTCGGAGGGCAATGTGGAGCGAACAAGGGAGTCACGGACAGAGTGGTCTCTCCGGAAAACAGACAAGGGTGGGGATGGAAAAATGTCTTGGGTGGTGGGGTCGGATTGTAGATGGCGAAAGTGTCGGAGGATGATGGGTTGTATCCGGAGGTTGGTGGGGTGGTGTGTGAGAACAAGGGGGATCCTCTTTGGGCGGTTGTGGCGGGGGCGGGGTGTGAGGGATGTGTTGCGGGAAATGCGGGAGACGTGGTCAAGGGCATTCTCGACCACTGTGGGGGGAAAGTTGCGGCCCTTGAAGAACTTGGACATCTGGGATGTGCGGGAGTGGAATGCCTCATCCTGGGAGCAGATGCGGCGGAAGCGGAGGGATTGGGAATAGGGGATGGAATTTTTGCAGGAGGGTGGGTAGGAGGAGATGTATTCTAGGTAGCTGTGGGAGTCGGTGGGCTTGAAATGGACATCAGTTACAAGCTGGTTGCCTGAGATGGAGACTGAGAGGTCCAGGAAGGTGAGGGATGTGTTGGGGATGGCCCAGGTGAACTTGAGGTTGGGGTGGAAGGTGTTGGTGAAGTGGATGAACTGTTCGAGCTCCTCTGGGGAGCAAGAGGCAGCGCCGATACAGTCATCAATGTAACGGAGTAAGAGGTGAGCTTTGGGGCTTGTGTATGTGCGGAAGAGAGACTGTTCCACGTAACCTACAAAGAGGCAGGCATAGCTGGGACCCATGCTGGGGCCCAACTGCACCTCCTAGTCGCGAACCATTTCCACTCCCCCTCCCATTCTTTAGATGACATGTCCATCATGGGCCTCCTGCAGTGCCACAATGATGCCACCCGAAGGTTGCAGGAACAGCAACTCATATTCCGCTTGGGAACCCTGCAGCCCAATGGTATCAATGTGGACTTCACCAGCTTCAAAACCTCCCCTTCCCCCACTGCATCCCAAAACCAGCCCAGCTCGTCCCCTCCCCCCACTGCACCACACTACCAGCCCAGCTCTTCCCATCCCCCCACTGCATCCCAAAACCAGCCCAGCCTGTCTATGCCTCCCTAACCTGTTCTTCCTCTCACCCATCCCTTCCTCCCACCCCAAGCCGCACCTCCATTTCCTACCTACTAACCTCATCCCACCTCCTTGACCTGTCCGTCCTCCCTGGACTGACCTATCTCCTCCCTACCTCCCCACCTATACTCTCCTCTCCACCTATCTTCTTTTCTCTCCATCTTCGGTCCGCCTCCCCCTCTCTCCCTATTTATTCCAGAACCCTCACCCCATCCCCTCTCTGATGAAGGGTCTAGGCCCGAAACGTCAGCTTTTGTGCTCCTGAGATGCTGCTGGGCCTGCTGTGTTCATCCAGCTCCACACTTTGTCATCTCAAACTAATGTGTGATTTTTCTTTCACAACTTTGAGGTAAAATGGAAGAATCTTGGGTTAACGTCAGACAGCCATAAAGACATGTGCCTTTAAGAAGTTTAGGATTCACTTGCAATTGGCTTGTCAAAACTGCAAATACAAGGCTTACACCTTAGTGCTTACTACACCTTAGTGTAATGATTTACTGAACCTCAAGAAATAGCATGTCTGTGCAAACTGTGTTGCGTCATGTCCTGGCCTGTACCAAAAGTAAATGTTCTCAGGCCCACAGATGGGCGGAATCTGATGAAACTGGTTTTGAAACCACTATCGCTTGCATTCATCGGAATCACATTCACCAAGAATGGTGCGGGTGTGTTTCTATAGGCTGTGAGTCTCAAAACCTTGGCCAGTTGTACCTTTGCTGCTCCTCACCTTATCTAAAGACAATGCTGTCTTTGTTGGGTGTAGTTCTATGGATCACTAAAATATCTCAGCCAAACAACCATTCCTATAAGCTGAGTTAGGCGGTGAACTGGCAAAGTGTATTTGTGCCATCTCCTTATTTTATAGTCATGGTGAAACTGAGTAAAACTGTTCCATATCTCAAAAAAAATAAAAAATGGTGGAAGATTCAAATGGGAAAGAGTTAAACAATTGTGTAGATTTGTTCATTAATTTTGAGAACTGTGTAAGTAAAGTCTTAATTCACAGTTTTAAAGGTTGCACTCACGTCTTGGCCACTGTTTTCTGTCTCTGCTACAAATTCTGTTCCTTGGCTGTAATCTCTATCTCTCTACCTGCAGTTCTCTGCACCTAAACCAGACCCTGAGATAAGATGACAACCATAATTCATACCACTGTTAAGGCCATCTATTTCTATCTCTGTATCTGCCAGGTTTCATTCCTGCCTCTGTTTGTATTTTGCTGAAACCTTGTTGTCCCTGTTACCTCCAGATTTCAGCATTCCAGAATGGAATCTGGATTCCCAAATTCCACCGGCAATTTTAGAGAGCTGTTGGCTGTCTCTTACCTTGCTTATTTTCATACTTCTCCATTGCTTTGCCCATCTTTACCTTTGCAATCTTCACCAGCTCTACAACACTCCAAGACATACTCCAATCATGGCTTTGTAAAAAAACGATTGATGTTTCGTATTGCTGTTTATGGGTGGCATTGCCTTAAGTTCCCAAGGCCCTAAGCTTTGAAATCCCCTCCTTCAAGTATTCTTCAAATCTACTTTTCATTCTTCCTTTTACAAGCCCCTTAACACAAATGTCTTTAATCAAGGTTTTGAATGCTACGATAAGCTCTTTATTAGGCTGAGTATTTTGTAGTTTGGTATGTGTCATTCGGAATTTCACAGCTAACAATGCCACACCCACATAGTTGAAGAAAAATATGTAAATGTAAATATAAAATCATGCAGAGAACCATTCAAACAAATGAAGAATAAATGTAATAATCTCTTAAAATGTAACTTATCTGAAAACATTCTTCAAAACGAAGGCAATGCAGCAGATCTCTCATAGGAAACTTTATTGTTCCTCATTTGATGAAGAGGGCCAAGTTACCAAAATATTTGGCTTTCTTCCTGTTTAGTGCAGGTATTGTCACCGAGTGTGAGGTGGCCAGGAATTAGACTGTACCAATGAGCAAGTGTCACTTGGTAGTTCGAGGAGTTGGAATGACAAGGAGTAGATAAAGATATGGCACCTTCGCTGTGTAGTTCAAGCAGAAGATTACAATGGTTCAGGGAAGCTAACGATATGATGTTTCTTTCTTGTGGAGGTACAAATAAATGGTGTTGGGGGGGGGGACAATTTTTCTTTAATAAAAAGCTGTCCAGTTACATCGGAGATTGAATGAATGGTTGCAACAATGAGTTTCCCCAAATTTGCTAACCTGTTCTTCCTCGCACCCATCCCTTCCTCCCACCCCAAGCCGCACCTCCATATCCTACCTACTAACCTCATCCCACCTCCTTGACCTGTACGTCTTCCCTGGACTGACCTATCCCCTCCCTACCTCCCCACCTATACTCTCCTCTCCACCTATCTTCTTTTCCCTCCATCTTCGGTCCGCCTCCCCCTCTCTCCCTATTTATTCCAGAACCCTCACCCCATCCCCCTCTCTGATGAAGGGTCTAGGCCCGAAACGTCAGCTTTTGTGCTCCTGAGATGCTGCTTGGCCTGCTGTGTTCATCCAGCCTCACATTTTATTATCTTGTTAAGTTTTCAGGCAGGATACCTCTAACCGGTCAGCTCTGAGCTGTTCATGATGAGTAGAATTTTGCAGCCATTGCAATAGGTGTTTCTGGGGCTGTTGCTGGTAGTTGAACAGTCAGTTTTGAGACTCTTCACTATAAAAGTTGATTGAAACTCTTGTGCCTGATTCTATTTAGCAGTGGCTGAGAGGCGGCACTCATGAGAGAAAGAGATGTTTCCCTTTTCTTTTCCATTTGGTCCCCTATGTAGGGGTGTTTAAATGGTATTCTCACAGTTTTGACCCTCATAGGAAGTCAAGCCATTAATACATATATACTAGATAACAAAGTGTGGAGCTGGCTGAACAAGGCAGGATAAGCAGCATTTTTTTCATCCAGCTCCACACTTTGTTATCTTGGGATTCTCCAGCATCTGCAGTTCCCATTATCTCTGATGCAGTTTTAACCTCACTCTAATGCCTCTTCCAGGGATGCAAACTTTTGTGCTCCTCTGATGCTGCTTGGCCTGCTGCGTTCATCCAGCTCCACACTTTGTTATCTTGGATTCTCCAGCACCTGCAGTTCCCATTATCTCTAAAACATATATACTAGTGTTATGGTAGGTTTTAACCTTTCTACTTTATATATTCCTGGAAGGCCAAGACATGAAACCTCTGCAAAAGGTAATTTTGCTGAGGGTGGGGAGATAGTCAGACCCCTTATTATTTCTTTCTAATACCCTTCACTCTGTTTTAGACATTTGTCTGATATTCTGCTGGTATGTTGTTCCATGTTTATATCATCATGTGGGGTATCTCACATCACAGGTCTTTGTCAAAGAGTGACTACATTTGGATCTACAGTCTTTTTTTCACTGTAGCAGATTTCTTTTAGAAAAAATGTTTTGGAATTAAAAGTTAACAATGTCAGTGGGACTTGAGGTTTCTAATCCATTGTCATGACAAGATGAAAAGGACATGCTACTCTGAAAGGGTTGAGATTCTTTGGAGCTCTTAAATTTTGAGAGCTGTTTGTGAGTGGGCAATGATCTTACAGAGAATTGTTTCTTCAAATATCGTTTCACTGCCTTTTTCTCCATTCTATGCTGAAACTCCATTTGCCCCTTCTTTATTATTACTGTACACAAACGAGTGCCCATTGGAATTCACATATCCATCAATTCATTTGGCAGGAAGAAAATATTCCCAGAAACATACTGTCTGTCAAGGGTTTTGTTAAACTTAGACTCTATCTCTGTTGCAAGTTGAAATGCATCACAATGGTAGAGAATTAAAAAAAAGAAATTTCTATTACCATAGCACTCACTCTGGAATAACAAAGTGTGTAGCTGGATGAACACAGCAGGCCAAGCAGCATCACACTCACTCTGGGAACAGTTTTATTACACTTGAAAAGAGACTGTCTCCAAAAGAACAAACAATTTATTGTAATTAACACAGAACACTGTAAAATCTATTGCACCGACAGTGTAGCTCCACAAAATTAATGGAATATCAGTGCCTTAAAAAACCTTACTGATAATTTTCCCCTTTTTTTCCCAATTCCATCTTATAACTTACTAATGGTTGTTACAGATCTATCATCTCAGACTCGATGTATCACTACTGGAGTTAGTCAGGGTAGTGCCTTTGGCCCAAGCATATTCAACCGAACTTCCTTCTATCATAAGATTAGAAATAAGGATAAAAACAGAAATAGCTGGAGAAACCCAACAGGTTGGACAGTATCTGTGGAGAGAAAACAGTGATAATGAAGAAGGATCACTTGGCCCTAAACATTAATTCTGTTTTTTTTCTCCACAGACGTGTGGAGCTATTTCTGGTTTTCTTTCAGATCTCCGGCATCCATATTTCTTTGTTTAATTTCAGGAGCAGGGTAGGTAAGTTGCTGGATGGTATCCTGGCAGACAGGATTTACATGTATTTGGAAAGACAAGGACAGATTCGGGATAGCCAACATGGCTTTATGCATGGGAAATCAAGTCTCATCAAATTAACTGAATGCTTTGAAGAAGTACCACAAAGGATTGATCAGAGTAGAGCAGTGGACATGAGCTTTATCACCTTCAATAAGGTTTTCCACTAGGTTCATGGTAGACTGGTTAGCAAGGTTAGATTACATGGAATACAGGGAGAACTAGATATTTGGATGCAGAACTGGCTCGAAGGTAGAAGACAGAGGGTGGTGCTGGATGGTTGCTTTTGAGACTGGAACCCTGTGACCAGCAGTATACTGCGACGATTGGTGCTGGGTCCACTTCTTTACATCATTTATATAAATGTTGTAGATGTGAATATTTCTGAAGGGTCCCAACCCGAAACATCAACTTTCCTGCTCCTCTGATGCTGCCTGGCCTGCTGTGTTCCTCCACTGTGTTATTACCATCTCCGAACATTGGTTAGTAAGTTTGCAGGTGACACCAAAATTGGAGGTGTAGTGGACAGCAAAGAACGTTACCTCAGAGTACAACGGAATCTTGATCAGGGACAAAAACAAAAGTTGCTGGAAAAGCTGAGCAGGTCTGGCACCATCATTTGAAGAAAAAAATCAGAGTTAATGTTTTGAGTTTGCTGACTCTGCATTAGAACTGAAAGTAGCTGGGAAAATGTCAGTTTATATGCAGAAGATAGGGAGGTGGGGGTGGGGAAGGGAGTAAGTGACAGGATAGGTCCTAAAGAGAGAGAAGAACAGTTGGACAGACAAAGGAGTTACAAACTCCAGGAGTGACAGTGAAATTAATGTCAGTGGGCAAGAAGAAAGATGGGATTGGAAATCCCATCAGAGAGAGGAGCAGAGCTTCTTCAAAGTGGGAACGCCTGGAAAAGATTTGGCAGTGAGGTAAATACTAAATAAAAGCTGAAAAAAATGGTCAATGGGCTGAGGAGTGGCAGATGGAGTTTAATTTAGATAAATGTGAGGTGCTGCAATTTGGAAAGGCAAATCGGGGCAGGACATATACACTTAATGGTAAGGCCCTGGGAGTATTGCTGAACAAAGAGACCTTGGAATGCGGGTTCATAGTTCCTTGAAAGTGGAGTTGCAGGTAGATCGGATAGCAAAGAAAGCATTTTATAAGTTTGCCTTTATTAGTCAGTGCATTGAGTTACAGGAGTTGGGAGGTCGTGTTGCAGCTGTACAGTATATTGGTTAGACCACTATTGGAAGACTCCATACAAGTCTGGTTTCGCTGCTATAGGAAGGAATTTATGAAACTTGAAAGGGTTCAGAAAAGACCTACAAGGATGTTGCCAGGGTTGAAGGATTTGAGCTACAGGGAGACGCTAACTAGGCTGGGGCTATTTTCCCTGGAGCATCGGAGGCAGAAGGGTGACCTTTGAGAGGTTTATATCATCATGTGGGGTATAGATAGGGTAAATAGATGAGGTCTCTCTCCCAGGGTGGGGGAGGCGAAAACGTGAAGGCATAGGTTTAAGGTGAGATGGGAAAGATTTAAAAGGGATCTAAGGGACAACTTTTTCACACAGAGGGTGATGTGTGTAAGGAATGAGCTGCCAGGAAAAGTGATGGAGAGTGTTACAGTTACAACATTTAAAAGGCATCTGGATGGGTATATGAATAGGAAGGGTTTCGAGGGATATAGGTCAAATGCTGGCAAATAAGCCTAGATTCTTTTTAGGGTATGTGGTTTGCATGGACAATTTGGACCAAAAGGTCTGTTTCCATGCTGTATATCTTTACGACTGTGTTCCCTGATAGTTACATAATGTTCAGCATCATTTGCAACTCTTCATGTAGTCTTTACCCATACACAGAGAGACTTGGATTATATTCAGGTTTGGACTAAAAGTGGCAAATAGCATTTATACCACACAAATGCCATGTAATAACCATCTCCAGGAACAAAGAATTACCATTTAGTTGGACTATTAATCTTTAATTCCATAAACTCATTGAAACGCTATTCAAAAAAAATTAAAAGAAATGTGGATTCTGGAAATCTGGAACAAAAACAGAAGTTGCTGGAAAATCTCAGGAGGTCTGGCAGCATCTGTGGAGAGAAATCAGACGTGATGGGAGCTCGGAAAAAGGATGGTATTTATGCAAAGACAAGGTGGGGGCAAAGGGGAGGAGTAAATGATAGGTGGAGCTAGAGCCCAAAGAGAGAGAAAAGTAGTTGGACAGACAAAGCACTGGATAAACACAGCAGATCAAGCAACATCTGAGGAGTAGAAAAGCTGACGTTTCGGACCTAGACCCTTCATCAGAAATGGGGGAGGGGAAGGGGGATCTGAAATATACAGGAAGAGAAGGGGAGGTGGGTAGAAGATGGATAAGAGGAGAAGATAGGTGGAGAGGAGACAGACAAGTTAAAGAGGTGGGGATGGAGCCAGTAAAGGTGAGTGTAGGTGGGGAGTTAGGGAGGAGATAGGTCAGTCCATAGAGGGCAGACAGGTCAAGGGGACGGATGAGGTTAGTACGTAGGAAATGGGGGTGTGGCTTGAGGTGGAAACAGGGGATATGTGAGAGGAAGAACAGGTTAGGGGGGCGGGGAAGAGCTCAGCTGGTTTTGGGATGCGGTGGGGGAAGGGGAGATTTTGAAGCTTGTGAAATCCACACTGATACCATTAGGCTGCAGGGTTCCCAAGCGGAATATGAGTTGCTGTTCCTGCGACCTTCGGGTGGCATCATTGTGGCACTGCAGGAGGCCCATGATGGACATGTCATCTAAAGAATGGGAGGGGGAGTGGAAATGGTTTGCGACTGGGAGGTGCAGTTGTTTGTTGCGAACTGAGCGGAGGTGTTCTGCAAAGCGGTACTGGTGCCTCTGCTTGGTTTCCCCAATGTAGAGGAAGCCACACTGGGTACAGTGGATACCGTATACCACATTGGCAGATGTGAAGGTGAACATCTGCTTGATGTGGAAAGTCATCTTGGGGCCTGGGATGGGGGTGAGTGAGGAGGTGTGGAGGCAAGTGTAGCACTTCCTGTGGTAGCAGGGAAAAGTGCCGGCTGTGGTGGGGCTGGAGGGCAGTGTGGAGCGAACAAGGAAGCCACGGACAGAGTAGTCTCTCTGCAAAGCAGACGAGGGTGGGGAGGAGAAATGTCTTTGGTGTTGGGGTTGGATTGCAGATGGCGAAAGTGTCGGAGGATGATGCGTTGGATCTGGAGGTTGGTGAAGTGGAATGTGAGGATGAGGGGGATTCTGTTTTGGTTGTTATTGTGGGGCCGGGGTGTGAGGGATGAGGTGCGAAAAATGCGGGAGACACGGTTGAGTGCGTTCTCAACCACTGCTGGGGTGGAAGTTGCGGTCCTTGAGAAACGAGTACACCTGAGATCTTTCCTTCTGTTTTGATGGCATCTCAATAATCTTAACAATGGGTAATTGAAACTCCTTCATTTAATTTGGATTGTTTCTATTGTGTACCAATAGCCATGATTGATACTTTACTTAGGAAGAACTAACATTATAGGTTTGTTTGTTTGTCACAGAAAGGCAATAAAATCAAGAATGTTTACCTAATGGAATAAAAGCATCTTTCTCAAGGATTTTGTTAGCTCCTTTTGCGAGTTGAAATGCATTACAATGGTACAGAATTTAAAATATAAAGAAACTTCAAGTGCTGTAACACCTACTCCAGGAACAGGTTGATCACACGTGAAAAGAGAGTACCAACATAAGAACAAGCAATTTATTGCAATATACACAGAGCACTATGAAACCTATTGCACCTACTCTGTAGTTCCAGACAATTATAAGAATATTACAACCATAAAATTATTTTTTTCCCTCAATTCCACCTTGCCCATCTTGTAACTTGTTGTAGATATATTAGGAACTGCCGATGCTAGAGAACCTGACATAACAAGGTGTAGAGCTGGATGAACGCAGCAGGCCAAGCAGCATCAGAGGAGGACACCAACCTTCTAAAAGAAGAAGGGTCTCGACCTGAAATGTCAGCTTTCTTGCTCCTCTTGTGTTCATCCAGCTCTACACCTTGTTATCCTATAACTTGTGTTTGCTTGATTGTAACATATGTAATAGTTATGAGATAGGATGGATTTTATCTTTTTAAGTAATGTTTGTGCTTTAAATGATTGAAAAAATAAGGGAACAAACTCTTTTTTTGCTAATCTGAGATCTAGCTGGCTGATTTCTTCGAGGTTTTATTTATGTTCTAGTACAAAATGAACTGAAGCAGAAAGCTTTGTAAAAGAAACACATTTGAAATGAAACAGTCAAATGACCTCCCTCTGTTCAGTGCTTGAGTTGAAAATATCGGCCAGGGTTTTCTACTAGCTCAACAATGCTCAAGAAGCCTGATATCAGCTAGATCAACACATCACGTTTGACTGGCACCCCAACCACCAACCTAAACATGCATTCCCCACATCTCTGAGACACAGTGGCAGCAGATAATTACCAAGGCTCCTCCATCCCAACCCAGGACCTCTAACACTTCGAAGGAAAACGGCAGTTTATACATGGAACACTTGCACCTAAAATTTTCCTCCAAGTCACTCCACATCCTGACCGGAAATATATTGCTGTTCCTTTAGTGTCGCTCGGTCAAAATCCTGGAACTCCCTTCCGAACAGGAATGTGGGTGTCCCTATCTTACCTGGACTGCTGCTGTTCAATAAGGCAGCTCAAGAGAACCTTCTCAAGGGCAATTTGTGATGGACTTTAATGCTGATCAAACCAGTGATGCCACATTCCATGAGAAAAACTGAGGCCCTCAAAGTTGTTAATGAAAATTCCAATTCATTGAGGAATAACGTCTCAACGTAATTCTTTCAGGCTGCATGCTCCAAGTAAAACAGTGCAGACAGTAGCAGTTCAAACTGGAAACATGTATATCTCTTTTATTTCCTACTAAGCCACATTTGATGCAATGGAAAACAATGAGATTTGGGAATTCTCATTCCATGAATGCCCATATTAATGTATGTAAATTAGCTCTGAGTAGTATTTGCAAACGTATAAACGAGACCTCAGATCAGTCTAGGAATTTTACAGACCGCTGGCAGAAACAGATTGTGCCTTGGTAATGTGTGCTTATGTTCGATGTGCAAACAGTTTGAAAGAATGAGTCAGTGAGTATATGCACATTATTTGTGTTTGTGGGGATTTTGGTCCTGAAAAGTTACTTAGAGTTATAATTTATGAAAAGAACTTCCTCTGTTTAAAGAAATGTGTTCAAAATATTTTCCTAATTATAAATTATTTTTCTGCTTCTTGAATCATTAATATTGTAATGGATAAATATAGGTATTATAATGGATCATGCTGAATTGTACAGCATGTTTTTTTAAAAAAATCAGAAACATCTGGATTGTTCGATCATGACTATTGGTCATAGTCATGTCCCAGCAATAGATGATTAACTTGTAGTGTCAAATGCTGCATGCATAGTTTAAAGATATAAATAGGAAGTCATACAAATGGTAATAATGAGCCGAGCCCATAGAATGATTTATTTACTCTCCACCCTAGTTTTATGCACATTGCCAAATCATTTTGCTGTTTGCTATGTTACCTTTTAACATTCCACACATTTATTGCATGTATTGCTATGTATGTAAGTGAATGAATGGTGTGAAGTTACAGAAATTCTTTTGGACCTTTAACTTCTTTTGTACGTAAGTATGTATCTCAAATCCAGGAAGATTGTCATGTGTTGATAAGCTCCAATTTTACTGCCTAATATTTGCATCATGAGATATTTTTACGCTCTTTTGGCAAATTCTAAAGACATTTTATTAAAATTTTGGGAAACGAGCTTTTTTCCATTTGTAATTAACAAAAGGATGAAATTTCTGTCCAGTTAAAACAGTGAGAAAAGAATTTCACCTGGTAAATATTGTTTCACTGAGGGTTAACATGGACCTAGTGGTAGTGTCACCTTTAGGCCTGAATTTATGATTGCAATGTTCCCCACCCAATGCATTGTTACAGGTTTGTCAATAATGTTTTCAGGAGTGATGTAGTACAGAAGAGCAAATTCCAAAAGTGGTAATTTACTGATATACCATAAATACTTCTAAAAGATACAGCTGGAACATTACACTCTGTACTTTAACATTCACCAGCTGGTAAATAAGCGATGGGCCCAGTTAATGGAAGTGACGGGTTTGATTGCAGGTTTTTGACAGAGTAGGATTGGTGTGACAAACAGTTTTTTTAAACTCTACAGGCATCTGATTGGTTCCACAATGAGTTCATTCATCTATCATTTCGCAATCTACAAGGAAAACAAAGGCCATGTTAAAGATAGAACAGAATGATATCAACATTCAGATTACATTCAGTGTAGTTATATTTCCTTGCCTATTTCTGGTAACCAAAATGGATACTGGCTGTCCATCAATCCATCAACAAATCAGTTCTTTAGAGAGATGTACATTAGTTGGTCAAGAGAACATTTTAATAATGTTCAGATGAAGCAAATCTCATGAACGAATAATAATGAAACTATTCTAATGTGACTTTCCTGATTACTCCAGCAACAGAAGGCTGACAAGAAAGTAAATGAACTAATCCATGGCCAGAAGTATACAAGAGGAGAGTAAGAAGGGGTGAAAACACCTGTCTCATTGCAGCAGTATTCTGGTGAGTAACTAAAATTCCACCTTAAATATAAACATCATGTGGAGTTGCCAATGTTGGGCGAGGATGAACAAACACCTGAAGGAGCGAGGCTTCAAAATTTTGTGTTTTCAAAGAAACCTGTTAACTACGAACCATATTGCGTCACTGTAGTGGCAAACATACTGCACTTTAAAATGGTAAAAAGAAGTTTTAAACCTTTGAACTACTCCTATCAAAAACTAATCAAGAGCTTCATATTTTGATTTGTGAGTGATTGCAGGGGAAATGACAATTACTTTTAATATTTTGCTTTTGAGTTTTAGTTTCTCTTTTGGATAGGTTTCTGTTTGTTATCATTACTATTTAATTTTGTCCAGCTAATATTAAGCCCTAGAAAGACCTTAATAAAGTCATTGAAATTATTCTGTATTTTTTTCAAAGAAGGTAACAGGAAGTCGATTAAATGTTCTGTACAATCTACAGGTATTTATGACACTGGTGAAATGATTTATCTTCCCTATTCTCCTTTAAACCTGAGATATTCTCAGCAGTTTAGTTGAAAGCTGTTCTAAATTGCTACCAGGTGACAAGAATTTGTACATCTATTTATTTTTGTATATTGAGGCTTTTGTGGTGCAGTGATATGTCCTTACCTCTGAGCTGGGAGAGCAACATTCAAGTCCCACCTCCTCCAGTGATGAGTGATAAAACCTCTGAACGGGTTGATTAGAAAATATTTCAACAACCTAGGATTGCTAATTAAGACAGATTGCACATTGAGGCTCTTGTTGTACAATGGTAGTCTCCCAACATCTGAGCAGATACCTGGGTTGAAGTGCACTCGCTAGTTTTAAGTTGCGGTTATCCAAATGCCCCTGCTGGGCAGTGTTTGTTAATTGTTAAATCATTAGTTTGTTGAAAGGGTGATTTTGGTCTTGGGTTATTATATAAAATACATTGAGGGGCCCTTGTGGTGCAGTGGTAGTATATGAACTCGTTTCTTTAAGAAAAAGTTAGACAAGACTTTAATTCAGAATGTCAATAACTTTGCAATAACATAAAAAGTGTTACTTTTGTTCTCATTTATTCAATCTTACCATTCATATATAGTTGAATCATGAAGCCTATACTGGATCGTGCATAAAAAAGTGATTGGTATTTAAATTTTTAACCATGTGGCTTTCTGGTTCTGAAGAGTAGAAAGGACTTGTTCTAACCCACACCTCAATTCTGCACCTTTTCTCAAGCAGCATTTTCTGGTACAGTTCCTGAGTACTGATAAAAGTTCACCTAATCATCTTAAATTGTGAGTTGCATATAATTTTGTGTTAAACCTTTTTGGTGCAAATGTTTTCTGCCGTGCTTCATTCAGGCCTGTTTAATCTTGGTGGAACTTCCAGTTTAAAACTTACTGATGCTGCACGTTAAGTAAACCCCCCCCCATCTCTGTAATACGAATCTCCAGCTGAAGTCTACAATTTGACCACAATTTTTCCATTCTCCATGCTCTCCCGATTTGAGAAGATGGAACACTGTTCTAAAATTCTGGTTACTCAGACATTGGCTCAGTTATAATAGTCAAATGAAAATGTTCATCATATGCGTGAACCTGCGCAGTAAGTTTCCCAGACCCTTAGAACACAAAGTTAGAAAAGAGGTGGGATTTTAGTGTCATGATTAAATCAAGATCATGATCAATTACAGCATCTCTGCTGCCACTAGCCAAACTGAGAAGAATTAGATGAGCATTCAAACATGTGATTTTCTGTAAAGTTCTGTTTTATATGGTGGTGTCATTCAGAGGGGTAGGGCTTAAGTAGATTTTTCAAAATCTTATGACTATCGTTCTGACGCAATAGTCAATTTTAAGCATGTAACACATTTGAGACTGTTTTTGGTTTCACAACATCCACCCACTACCCTTTACCACCAATCCTATGAAGCAGATACACTTCAGTCATCAAATGCTTTTTTTTAATTCATTCATGAAGTGTGGGCATCACTAGCGAGACCAGCATTCATTGCCCATCCCTAAATGCCCAGAAGGCAGTTAAAAGCAACCACATTGCTGTGGGTATGGAGTCACATGTAGACCAGACCAGGGAAGGATGGCAGATTTCCTTCCTTAAAAGGAATTAGTGAACCAGATGGGTTTTCCCTGACAATTGACAGTGTTTTCATGGTCATCATTAATAATTCCAAATTATTATCAATTTCAAATTTCACCATCTGCTGTGACAAGATTCAAAACCAGCTCCCCAGAACATTACCTGGATCTCTGAATTAATAGTCTGGTGATAATACCACTCGGCCATCGCTTATACCAATTATATACATGAGCTGTGATCCTTCCTAATCCACCTGTTGCACCAAGTCCACCCACATGAACAGCAACTAATCCTTCAATTCCTAAAAAGTTATGAATCAAATAGCTTGCAGTCCGACGCTTTTTGCACAAAAATACTTGAACTGTTTCGGTTGTCTGAGATTTAAATAGTCTGATAGATGAACGGTAACAAAGACAGTGTGATGAGTTTTCAAAACAGCATTCAACCAGGTGAAGATGGGAGAGGTACATGGTCAGGATTAAGGCACGTGGGATTGGTGTTATAAATGAGCATGAATTGAAGGTTTACGGAGAAAAAGGATTGTTAGAATAAATGAGTTATTTTCTGATTGGTGGAATATAATGGCAAGGAATTGCAAAGATCAATGTTTCAGTGTCCTCTATTTATAATACGAGCAATACCGTAGATACAGATGAATCGACTGAAAACACACAGCTAAGTGGGAAAGTAAGTTGAGAGGATGATGCAAAGAGACTTTGAAAGGATTTACACAGGTTAAGTGAATCGCTAAGCACTGGGCAGATAGAATAGAAGGCAGAATGTGAAATTATCTGCTTTGACCAGGAAAATAGAAAAGCAGAAAAGTTTTTTTGAGAGAAACAATAACTTGATTTTATGCAAGATAACAAAGTGTGAAGCTGGATGAACACAGCAAGCCAAGCAACATCTCAGGAGCACAAAAGCTGACGTTTTGGGCCTAGACCCTTCATCAGAAAAGCAGGATGGGGAGAGGGTTCTGGAATAAATAAGGAGAGAGGGGGAGGCGGACCGAAGATGGAGAGAAAAGAAGATAGGTGGAGAGGAGTGTATAGGTGGGGATGTGGGGAGGGGATATGTTAGTCCGGGGAGGATGGACAGGTCAAGGAGGCGGGATGAGGTTAGTAGGTAGGAAATGGAGGTGTGGCATGAGGTGGGAGCAGGGGATAGGTGAGAGGAAGAACAGGTTAGGGAGGCAGAGACAGGCTACGCTGGTTTTGGGATGCAGTGGAAGAAGGGGAGATTTTGAAGCTTGTGAAGTCCACATTGATACCATTGGGCTGCAGTGTTTCCAAGCGGAATATGAGTTGCTGTTCCTGCAAACTTCGGGTGGCATCATTGTGGCACTGCAGGAGGCCCATGACGGACATGTCATCTAAAGACTGGGAGGGGGAGTTAAAATGGTTCGTGACTGGGAGGTGCAGTTGTTTGTTGTGAACCGAGCAGAGGTGTTCTGCAAAGAGGTCCCCAAGCATCCGCTTGGTTTCCCCAATGTAGAGGAAGCCACACCGAGTACAGTGGATGCAGTATACCACATTGGCAGATGTGCAGGTGAACATCTGCTTAATGTGGAAAGTCATCTTGGGGCCTGGGATGGGGGTGAGGGAGGAGGTGTGGGGGCAAGTGTAGCACTTCCTGCGGTTGCAGGGGAAGGTGCCGGGTGTGGTGGGGTTGGAGGGGAATTTGGAGCGGACAAGGGAGTCATGGAGAGAGTGGTCTCTCTGGAAGGCAGACAAGGGTGAGGATGGAAAGATGTCATGGGTGGTGGGGTCGGATTGTAGATGGCGGAGGTGTCGGAGGATGATGTGTTGTATCCGGAGGTTGGTGGGGTGGTATGTGAGAATGAGGGGGATTCTCTTAGGGCGGTTGTGGCGGGGGCAGGGTGTGAGGGATGTGTGGCGGGAAATGCGGGAGACGCAGTCAAGGGCGTTCTCGACCACTGTGGGGGGAAAGTTGCGATTCTTGAAGAACTTGGACATCTGGGAGGGGCGGGAGTGGAATGCCTTATCCTGGGAGCAGATGCGGCGGAAACGGAGGAATTGGGAATAGGGGATGGAATTTTTGCGGGAGGGTGGGTGGGAGGAGGTGCATTCTAGGTAGCTGTGGGAGTTGGTGGGCTTGAAATGGACATCAGTTACAAGCTGGTTGCCTGAGCGGAGACTTGGAGACCGCTTTGCAGAACACCTCTGCTCGGTTCGCAATAAACAACTGCACCTCCCAGTCGCGAACCATTTCCTCTCCCCCTCCCATTCTTTAGATGACATGTCCATCATGGGCCTCCTGCAGTGCCACAATGATGCCACTCGAAGGTTGCAGGAACAGCAACTCATATTCCTCTTGGGAACCCTGCAGCCCAATGGTATCGATGTAGACTTCACCAGCTTCAAAATCTCCCCTTCCCCCACCACATCCCTAAACCAGCCCGGTTCGTCCCCTCCCCCCACTGCACCACACAACCAGCCCACCTCTTCCCCCCCACCCACTGCATCCCAAAACCAGTCCAGCTTGTCTGTGCCTCCCTAGCCTGTTCTTCCTCTCACCCATCCCTTCCTCCCACCCCAAGACGCACCTCCGTCTCCTACCTACTAATCTCATCCCACCTCCTTGACCTGTCAGTCTTCCCTGGACTGACCTATCCCCTCCCTACCTCCTCACCTATACTCCCCACTCTACCTATCTTCTTTGCTCTCCATCTTTGGTCCGCCTCCCCCTCTCTCCCTATTTATTCCAGGACCCTCACCCCATCCCCCTCTCTGATGAAGGGTCTAGTCCCGAAACGTCAGCTTTTGTGCTCCTGAGATGCTGCTGGGCCTGCTGTGTTCATCCAGCCTCACATTTTATTATCTTGGATTCTCCAGCATCTGCAGTTCTCATTATCACTGATACCATTTTAAAATGAAGATGCTGCTTGACTAGGAGCCAATGTGAATCAGGAAGCACAGGCATAATGGGTGAATGGTATGCAATATGAATTAGAAAATGAGCAGCAGTGATTTATTTGAATGGTCTCAAGTTTACAGTCAGCTGAATGTGGGAAAACAGTCTGCAGACAATTGGAATAGTTTATTTTTGAGGAAACAAAGACATGGCTCACAGTTTCAGCAGCTGGTGGGCTGAGACAGGGCTGAAGTTAGACAATGTTGCGGAGGTGCAAGTGGACGGTTTTAGTGATGGCAGAAATATGTATTCAAAAACTCATTTCAGCATCAAATATGGCACAGAGGTTGCAAACAGTTGACTTTGCTCAGGGAGGCCCTCCGAGGCACTGACAGCAGAGCAGGATCACATTTAAACTTAAAAAAACTACAGACGTCATTAGTTCCATCATGTTCATATTATAGCCCTCTTTGTTATGAACAGTCTTTGGGCAAGGTCTCCTAGATTTCTTACATTTCCACATGGGATATCTCAAATCATCTAGCTCTTAGGTGAGTGGGAATGAAGTGCTTCTCCTTCTTTATTCACCCAGTCCCTCCCTTAGTTGCAACAAGGTAATTTAAAATGGATCTCTTCCCTTGTGAATACCTTTCTCCGAGACCAAACTGATTGATGATTTATAAGGAACCAATTTAAGCAGGGTTTGTTGAGTTAGCAAAAGTTGTGTTTACGAGTTCTTAAACATGTGAGAGAACAATATTACTAATAGGACATGCACACTGCCATATTATAAATAAGAAGTGACACCGAAAGAAAGAAGATATATGGATCAGTCTGAGTTGTTCTGAAGAGTAGAATGCAGGAAGTTGAGGCTGTTTTAAGGATTGGGACAAGCAGCATTGATGATTGGTCAACTCCAACAATTTTGAGATTCTTGGTTTTGTATGTTGATTGATTTTTTTTTTGTTCTGTTTCCTTTCAATGATGACTAGCTGGCAGCACTCAAGACTGAAAATTCATTAAACCTTTCTTAACCTGCAGTACAATGATGTTTAATGGCAGTTTTCAAGCTGCGAACTTCATAGCATACTAATAAGTTAAAGCATGAACACAGAGTCTACGATTCCAGTCAGTTTTTAATACCTTTTGCTTTTATATCACTGGACATGTAAAACACAAACTTGTCTGCAGGAGATGCCAAGGTGTAGAGCTGGATGAACACAGCAGGCCAAGCAACATCAGAGGAGCAGGAAGGTTAATGTTTCGGGCCTATGCCCTCCTTCAGAAATGTTTAGGGTCTATTCATCTCGACACCTTGGTTTCTCAGATTCTCCAGCATCTGCAGTTCCCACTAACCTCTGCAGGAGATGGCTTCTTGCTAATAGGAGGGTAGGTAATCAGCCTCTGATTATCTTTTATATTTTAGTCTTTCTGTTTGAAGCTCCCCTGACTCTGTACCTTCCATGAGTTCACAAAGAACTCAATTGGTCACTGAATTTACAGTCAGCTTTTGGTGTTAGCAACCCTTTTCAACAAGAGACACATGTTGGAATTAAAAGTGCAATATCCTCAAAGAATTTTGATGTTCTGATGTGTAGTCATCACAATCCTCATCCCAATTTCAAAATACTACTCAAACTTAAAGTTCTAATTCTTCTCAGGAATTGTAACCATCACCAGATTGTTACTTTCTGCAATTTTCCTCTGCAATGCTGCAGCTCCATATTTCTGGCTCATTCCTCATATACAATCCTCTCCACAAATGCAGAGCAGACCTGAAATGCAACAGCTTTTTCATAGATAATGGGAACTGCAGATGCTGGAGAATTCCAAGATAATAAAATGTGAGGCTGGATGAACACAGCAGGCCAAGCAGCATCTCAGGAGCACAAAAGCTGACGTTTCGGGCCTAGACCCTTCATCAGAGAGGGGGATGGGGTGAGGGTTCTGGAATAAATAGGGAGCGAGGGGGAGGCGGACCGAAGATGGAGAGTAAAGAAGATAGGTGGAGAGAGTGTAGGTGGGGAGGTAGGGAGGGGATAGGTCAGTCCAGGGAAGACGGACAGGTCAAGGAGGTGGGATGGGGTTAGTAGGTAGCTGGGGGTGCGGCTTGGGGTGGGAGGAAGGGATGGGTGAGAGGAAGAACCGGTTAGGGAGGCAGAGACAGGTTGGACTGGTTTTGGGATGCAGTGGGTGGGGGGGAAGAGCTGGGCTGGTTGTGTGGTGCAGTGGGGGGAGGGGACGAACAGGGCTGGTTTAGGGATGCAGTAGGGGAAGGGGAGATTTTGAAACTGGTGAAGTCCACATTGATACCATATGGCTGCAGGGTTCCCAGGTGGAATACGAGTTGCTGTTCCTGCAACCTTCGGGTGGCATCATTGTGGCAGTGCAGGAGGCCCATGATGGACATGTCATCTAGAGAATGGGAGGGGGAGTGGAAATGGTTTGCGACTGGGAGGTGCAGTTGTTTGTTGCGAACTGAGCGGAGGTGTTCTGCAAAGCGGTCCCCAAGCCTCCGCTTGGTTTCCCAATGTAGAGGAAGCCGCACCGGGTACAGTGGATGCAGTATACCACATTGGCAGATGTGCAGGTGAACCTCTGCTTAATGTGGAATGTCATCTTGGGGCCTGGGATGGGGGTGAGGGAGGAGGTGTGGGGACAGGTGTAGCATTTCCTGCGGTTGCAGGGGAAGGTGCCGGGTGTGGTGGGGTTGGAGGGCAGTGTGGAGCGAACAAGGGAGTCACGGAGAGAGTGGTCTCTCCGGAAAGCTGACAGGGGAGGGGATGGAAAAATGCCTTGGGTGGTGGGGTCGGATTGTAAATGGCGGAAGTGTCGGAGGATAATGCGTTGTATCCGGAGGTTGGTAGGGTGGTGTGTGAGAACGAGGGGGATCCTCTTGGGGCGGTTGTGGCGGGGGCGGGGTGTGAAGGATGTGTTGCGGGAAATACGGGAGATGCGGTCAAGGGCGTTCTCGATCACTGTGGGGGGAAAGTTGCGGTTCTTAAAGAACTTGGACATCTGGGATGTGCGGGAGTGGAATGTCTTATCGTGGGAGCAGATGCGGCGGAGGCGGAGGAATTGGGAATAGGGGATGGAATTTTTGCAGGAGGGTGGGTGGGAGGAGGTGTATTCTAGGTAGCTGTGGGAGTCGGTGGGCTTGAAATGGACATCAGTTACAAGCTGGTTGCCTGAGATGGAGACTGAGAGGTCCAGGAAGGTGAGGGATGTGCTGGAGATGGCCCAGGTGAGCTGAAGGTTGGGGTGGAAGGTGTTGGTGAAGTGGATGAACTGTTCGAGCTCCTCTGGGGAGCAAGAGGCGGCGCCGATACAGTCATCAATGTACCGGAGTAAGAGGTGGGGTTTGGGGCCTGTGTAGGTGCGGAAGAGGGACTGTTCCACGTAACCTACAAAGAGGCAGGCATAGCTGGGGCCCATGCGGGTGCCCATGGCCACCCCCTTAGTCTGTAGGAAGTAAGAGGAGTCAAAAGAGAAGTTGTTGAGTGTGAGGACGAGTTCAGCTAGGCGGATGAGAGTGTTGGTGGAGGGGGACTGGTCGGTCCTGCGGGATAGGAAGAAGCGGAGGGCCTTGAGGCCATCTCCATGCGGAATGCAGGTGTACAGGGACTGGACGTCCATGGTGAATATGAGGTGTTGGGGGCCAGGGAATTGGAAGTCCTGGAGGAGGTGGAGGGCGTGGGTGGTATCACAGACGTAGGTGGGGAGTTCCTGGACCAAAGGGGAGAAAATGGAGTCCAGATAGGTGGAGATGAGTTCGGTGGGGCAGGAGCAGGCTGAGACGATGGGTCGACCAGGGCAGGCAGGTTTGTGGATTTTGGGAAGGAGATAGAAGCGGGCCGTGCGGGGTTGGGGAACAATGAGGTTGGAGGCTGTGGGTGGGAGGTCCCCTGTGGTGATGAGGTCGTGAATGGTGTTGGAGATGATGGTTTGGTGCTTGGGTGTGGGGTCATGATCGAGGAGGCGGTAGGAGGTGGTGTCGGAGAGTTAGCGTCTGGCTTCGGCGACAACCTCACCATCAAACCCGCAGACAAGGGCGGCGCAGTGGTGGTATGGCGCACTGACCTCTACATCGCCTCTACATCGACTTCCAATTCCCTGGCCCCCAACACCTCATATTCACCATGGACGTCCAGTCCCTGTACACCTGCATTCCGCATGGAGATGGCCTCAAGGCCCTCCGCTTCTTCCTATCCCGCAGGACCGACCAGTCGCCCTCCACCGACACTCTCATCCGCCTAGCTGAACTCGTCCTCACACTCAACAACTTCTCTTTTGACTCCTCTCACTTTCTACAGACTAAGGGGGTGGCCATGGGCACCCGCATGGGCCCCAGCTATGCCTGCCTCTTTGTAGGTTATGTGGAACAGTCCCTCTTCCGCACCTACACAGGCCCCAAACCCCACCTCTTACTCCGGTACATTGATGACTGTATCGGCGCTGCCTCTTGCTCCCCAGAGGAGCTCGAACAGTTCATCCACTTCACCAACACCTTCCACCCCAACCTTCAGCTCACCTGGGCCATCTCCAGCACATCCCTCACCTTCCTGGACCTCCCAGTCTCCATCTCAGGCAACCAGCTTGTAACTGATGTCCATTTCAAGCCCACCGACTCCCACAGCTACCTAGAATACACCTCCTCCCACCCACCCTCCTGCAAAAATTCCATCCCCTATTCCCAATTCCTCCGCCTCCGCCGCATCTGCTCCCACGATAAGACATTCCACTCCCGCACATCCCAGATGTCCAAGTTCTTTAAGAACCACAACTTTCCCCCCACAGTGATCGAGAACTACCTTGACCGCGTCTCCCATATTTCCCGCAACACATCCTTCACACCCCGCCCCCGCCACAACCGCCCCAAGAGGATCCCCCTCGTTCTCACACACCACCCTACCAACCTCCGGATACAACGCATTATCCTCCGACACTTCCGCCATTTACAATCCGACCCCACCACCCAAGACATTTTTCCATCCCCTCCCCTGTCAGCTTTCCGGAGAGACCACTCTCTCCGTGACTCCATTGTTGGCTCCACACTGCCCTCCAACCCCACCACACCCGGCACCTTCCCCTGCAACCGCAGGAAATGCTACACCTGTCCCCACACCTCCTCCCTCACCCCCATCCCAGGCCCCAAGATGACATTCCACATTAAGCAGAGGTTCACCTGCACATCTGCCAATGTGGTATACTGCATCCACTGTACCCGGTGCGGCTTCCTCTACATTGGGGAAACCAAGCGGATGCTTGGGGACCGCTTTGCAGAACACCTCCGCTCAGTTCGCAACAAACAACTGCACCTCCCAGTCGCAAACCATTTCCACTCCCCCTCCCATTCTCTAGATGACATGTCCATCATGGGCCTCCTGCACTGCCACAATGATGCCACCCGAAGGTTGCAGGAACAGCAACTCATATTCTGCCTGGGAACCCTGCAGCCATATGGTATCAATGTGGACTTCACCAGTTTCAAAATCTCCCCTTCTCCTACTGCATCCCTAAACCAGCCCAGTTCGCCCCCTCTCCCCACTGCACCACACAACCAGCCCAGCTCTTCCCCCCCACCCACTGCATTCCAAAACCAGTCCAACCTGTCTCTGCCTCCCTAACCGGTTCTTCCTCTCACCCATCCCTTCCTCCCACCCCAAGCCGCACCCCCAGCTACCTACTAACCCCATCCCACCTCCTTGACCTGTCCGTCTTCCCTGGACTGACCTATCCCCTCCCTACCTCCCCACCTATACTCTCTCCACCTATCTTCTTTACTCTCCATCTTCGGTCCGCCTCCCCCTCTCTCCCTATTTATTCCAGTTCCCTCCCCCCATCCCCCTCTCTGATGAAGGGTCTAGGCCCGAAACGTCAGCTTTTGTGTTCCTGAGATGCTGCTTGGCCTGCTGTGTTCATCCAGCCTCACATTTTATTAGCTTTTTCATAGCACTGGATCTTCAGCAGAAGAGAAAGTACATTCCTTTTTTGTAGTACCAGCTCTTGTCCTCTGATAAGTAAGTTCAAATGTCCCAGAATTTCTTTGAAAAGCTACCCAGGTGTGTAAGTTGGAACCCTCCAAAGCATCTGGACCTATTCAGATTTGAAACACTTTTGGAAGGTCCCAGCAGCCCAGGGAATTTCTCATCACACTCCCCAGAAAGTTTCCATTGAGCCCTCAGATTGGGATTTCTGAGGTGACCTGTACTGCAATTTCTAGGAAACCGTCAGCATGTTTTTCAGGGAATTTCTGATCTGGCTCCAAGGAACACCATAACCTGGCCAATCACTATGTGTGTGCTGTTGTTATGATGCTAATGCTCTTGTTCTGGTGGTCTCCCTGGAATATTTGAAAGAACATAAGAAACAGGAGCAGGAGTAGGTCTTTGGCCTGCACAGCCTATCCCTTAATTTCATGAATGAACTGATCATGCCCTTAACTCTACTTTCCTGCCTTTCCCCCATAATCCTTAACTTCTTTATAGTTGTGGATTCAGAGAGGCATCTAATCTTCATGGTACTTGGAATTAATGTCATATTCAGCAACTGGATTTATACCTTCCATCTGAATGTGTATCAGTGAGTTGTCTCTGGATGGATCTTGGGCTGACATCGAAGAATTTTTGGTGTCAACAAATTCTACAACTGGATTAGTGGCTCAATGCCTCCATCTTTGTGATGTCAATGACATTTCTGCTAAATTTGAGATGGAGATCTCTGGTCTAACATAATGGATACCTTCAATTTTGGGATATTTTGAGTGCAGCTTCTGCATAGTAGCGTTTTGCTGTCAAATGTACAAACTTTTAGGAGATGCACAATGATGAAGGGATTGCTGGGAATAATGCCCCTTCCTTGGTAACCAAGCGGCTGACACAGTACCTAACATGTTACATTATGGGAACTGGAACTGTTTTGCAGTGTGATATAGAATTAGTTTAAGAAAATTATTAGCAGCATTTTCATTAAAATGCATTTCCTTTTGGATGAGTTCCATAAGAATAGTTAAATAAGTTTTGGTCTGTGAGCATGCATGGTGAAGAGGCGTGTTTGTCAACAGGTTAGCTGGGTTGGTCGAGAGGAGATAAAATGCTCTTCTGTCACAGAAGTAACATACTATTAAAGTTGACCCTAAATTTTTTGATGTTAATTGCATGTAATTACCTTTGTTTCTCTGGCTTTGTTTGATGTTTTCCTGCTGACATGGCAATCCATTTTTCATTTAATAACATGTCAGTGCATTTTCTTTGTGCATTCCCGATTGCTTTATTTAACTCCCAGCAAGCAATGTGTTTATAAACTGTCAGTTCAGGTTTAATAACCTGGTAGAAAATGGAAGCTTGAAGTGATGACTTCATCAAACAGGTATTCTTGGTCACATAATGACATAGCTATTTTGAAGTATAACGTTGATCATAGGCATTTGTCTTAATTGATTACCAGATAAGTTTTCTGTTTCAGCTTAATTGTATATTAATTATGTTACGGATTAAAGACTGGGCTTATTGCAGTAACTGTTTCAATATATGACAAACAGCATTAAATATTTGGGCGAATTAAGACTGTTCGATCGTTACAGATTTTTGCCATGTCATCCTTTTTCTCTTCCGTGATACAGGGGCATCACCGTATGCATTTGTGCCCATCCTTGATTGCCCTTGAACTGAGTAGCTGACTGGACCACTTTGGACTGCAGTTAAAAATGGACCATATTTCTATGGGTTTGGATTCATGTAAACCAGACTGAGTAAGGATAGCAAAATCCCTAAAGAACATTGGTGAACCAAATGGGTTTTTAACAACAATTCAATGTAGTTTCATCGTCACCATTACTAAAACTCGTTTCATATGCCAGAGACCAATATCCTGGCAGGGAGATTTGTTACTGCCACTCAGGCAGATTTAAAGTTATATCGGGGTTTGGGGATCTTAAGCGGTCGCGATAAAAGAAAGAAAGCTGAAGCTGGTTCAGAAGTTAAAGGGAGCAAGTTAAGTTGACAAGGCAGGCAAGCGCATGGCAGAGAACAGGATAAGACTGATGAATTAAACTGAACTTATTTCAATGCAAAGGGTAAGGCAGAAGAATACAGGACATAGATGCTGACATGGCATTGGGATATCATAGCTATTAAAAAACATGGCTGAGGGAGGACAGGACGGGCAGCTCAAAGTTCTGGGGTAAATTTGCTACAGGAAGGATAGAAAGGGAGGCAAGGCGGGTGGGGGGAGTGATGTTTTTGATTAGGGACAATATATTGACAATACATGGAGAGGATATTCCTTGGGGCTCATTCAGTGAAACTAGATGGGTGGAACTGAGAAATAAGAAGTGGGGTGATCCCTATGTGATCACTTAGTACAGATTGTACGACAGATCCCCAACCATCAGTAAGAAATTGAGGAGGAAACATAAAGGGGGATCTTAGATATCAGTAAGTGTAATAGGGTTGCAATAGTAGAGGATTTTAACTTCCTAAACATAGATGGGGGCTGCCAGAGTGTTCAGGTCTTGAATGGGGAGGAATTTGTTAAATGTGTTCAAGAAAATTTTCTTTACCGATATGTAGATGTGCCTACTGGAGAAGATCCAAAACCTGACCTTCTCTTGGGAAATAAGGCAGGACAAATGACTGAGGTGTTCGCGGGGGAGCACTTTAGGACCAGTGATCATAATTCTATTAGTTTTAAGTAGTTACAGAAAAGGATAGGTCTGCCCTCAAGTTAAAGTTCTAAATTGTCGGAAACCCAATAATGACAGAAATAGACAGGAACTTTCAAATGTTGTTTGGTATAGGCTGTTCATAGGTAAAGGATGACTGGCAAGTGGGAGGCTTTTAAAAGTGAGATAACAATACTTCAGAAGCAATATTTTCCTGTTAAAGTGAAGGGCAAGGCTGGTAGGAATAAGGGACATGGGATGACTAAAGACATTGAGGCTCTGGTAAAGAAAATAAGGAGGCATGTCAGGTGTAGATAGCTGGGATCAAGTGAATCCCGGGAGAAGTGTAGGGGGAGTAGGAGCACACTTAAGAGGGAAATCATGAGGGCAAAAAGGGGATATGAGATAGCTTTAACAGATAAGGGTAAGAAAAATCCAGAGAGATTCTACAAGTAGATCAAGGACAAAAGACCACCAAGGGAGAGAATAGAATCAGTGAGCCTGTGAATGGAGCCATGGGAGATGGGTGAGATAGCAAGGAATATTTCGTGTCATGTGGAGCTAGGGAACTTGAGGAAATAAATAGTGATATCTTGAAAACGGTTCACAATACAGGAGAGGAGGTGCTGGAGTCCTTAACATGCATAAAGGTAGATAAATCCGTACATAGGAAGTTGAAGGGTAACCTCATTAAAGCTTAGAAAATCAAAAAAGGCATTGAGAAGATGAATATTAAAGATCTTTTCACTCGGGTAGGGGAGTTAAAAAATGGGGGCATTGATGAAAGATTAAAGGGACCTAAGGGACAATTTTTTCTCACAGTGAATGGTGAACATATGGAATGATCTGCCAGAGGAAGTGGTAGATTTAGGTGTAGTTACAACATTTGAAAGACATTTGGACAGGTACATGAATAGAAAAGGTTTTGGGGGATATGGGCCAAACACAGGCAATTGGGACTACATTAGTTTGGGAAGCTTGGTCAGCATGGACAAGTTGAACTGAAGGCTCTATTTCTATACTATGTGACTCCAATTCCATGAATTGAAATTACACCAATGGTTGTGGTGGGACTTGAACTTGTATCTTCAGCGCATTAGTTTGGTCCTCTTGGTAGCTAGTCCATTGATGTTACCACACCTGCCTTGCATTTCTTTTGAAACATTGATTCAGTGATTTTCAGCAAGAGCACCTAAAAGAGGAAGATCTTCGTCCTTGTACCCAACTGGTCCCAGATTTTAGAACTCACAATGAGTAAACAGCAAAGCTTTGGAAGACAGCCTTAACTCCACAGGTTGGAATATTCTTCTGCTGTTTTTGGAGTACAGCCAGAAGGGCCTTGCAACAGGTAGTCAAAGTTGTAGGCTGTACCAATGTTTAGTGTTCCATTCTATTCCTTGGGCACAAAATTCAGCCAATGTTCAGTCTGTACCTTTTGGTACACTGGGCCTAGGCTAATGACCTGATTGTTCAAATGCAGTTTGGGTCAAATCATATGGAACCCAATTTGAGTGCACAGAGAATAGGAACTGCAGATGCTGGAGAATCTGAGATAACAAGGTGTACCTTGCTTGATGAACACAGCAGGCCAAGCAGCACCAGAGGATCAGGAAAGCTGATGTTTTGGGCCTAGACACTTCTTCAGAAATGGAGAGGGGAAGGGAGTTCTGAAATAAATAAGGAGAGAGGGGGAGGCAGATAGAAGATGGATAGAGGAGAGGATAGGTGGAGAGGAGACAGACAAGTAAAAGATGTGGGAATGGAGCCAGTAAGGTGAGTGTAGGTCGGGAGATAGGGAAGAGATGTGTCAATCCAGGGAGCCCATTTCTGAAGAAGGGTCTAGGCCCAAAAAGGCAACCTTCCTGCTCCTCTGATGCTGCTTGGCCTGCTGTGTTCATCCAGCTCTACACCTTGTTATCTCTTGAGTGCACTGAGCACTAGCCTCAGGTTGAGGTGGATGGGAGTGGTTGGTGCAGAAAACCACCCTAATTTTGGAGGAACATACACACTTTGCTTTAAGGAACAGATGCATCTGATCCAAAGCAAATGCACTGAGTTATTTTTCCATCCCCACCCCTGTCTGCTTTCCGGAGAGACCACTCTCTCCGTGACTCCCTTGTTCGCTCCACACTGCCCTCCAACCCCACCACACCCAGCACCTTCCCCTGCAACTGCAGGAAATGCTACACTTGCCCCCACACCTCCTCCCTCACCCCTATCCCAGGCCCCAAGATGACATTCCACATTAAGCAGAGGTTCACCTGCACATCTGCCAATGTGGTATACTGCATCCATTGTACCCGGTGCGGCTTCCTCGACATTGGGGAAACCAAGCGGATGCTTGGAGACCGCTTTGCAGAACACCTCCGCTCAGTTCGCAACAAACAACTGCACCTCCCAGTCGCAAACCATTTCCACTCCCCCTCCCATTCTCTAGATGACATGTCCATCATGGGCCTCCTGCAGTGCCACAATGATGCCACCCGAAGGTTGCAGGAACAGCAACTCATATTCCGCCTGGGAACGCTGCAGCCATATGGTATCAATGTGGACTTCACCAGTTTCAAAATCTCCCCTTCCCCTACTGCATCCCTAAACCAGCTCAGTTCGTCCCCTCCCCCCACTGCACCACACAACCAGCCCAGCTCTTCCCCCCCACCCACTGCATCCCAGAACCAGTCCAACCTGTCACTGCCTCCCTAACCGGTTCTTCCTCTCAACCATCCCTTCCTCCCACCCCAAGCCACACCCCCATCTACCTACTAACCTCATCCCACCTCCTTGACCTGTACGTCTTCCCTGGACTGACCTATCCCCTCCCTACCTCCCCACCTATACTCTCTCCACCTATCTTCTTTTCTCTCCATCTTCGGTCAGCCTCCCCCTCTCTCCCTATTTATTCCAGAACCCTCATCCCATCCCCCTCTCTGATGAAGGGTCTAGGCCCGAAACATCAGCTTTTGTGCTCCTGAGATGCTGCTTGGCCTGCTGTGTTCATCCAGCCTCACATTTTATTATCTTGCACTGAGTTATGTATTTTGCAACTCAATTTGTAACAGCTTAAATGTTCTTCGTGAAATCACTGTTAATCTCTCATGGTAATCAAATACATCACTGACTACATTATTAAACACGCTTTTTCTTCCTGCTTAAGATTAAAATAAGGTTTTCAATATGGATGGTATCTTTTTACAAGGAATTAATTTGTGCGTCTAATCCTTTCCCTTACACGTCTTAGGGAACAATAACAACAGATCTCATTTTAGTTTTCATTAAAGTAATAAAATTGCCATCTGTTGAGCTGATAGAATATGCCCTTATAAGGCATCAGCCCGTTTTCAATCAGAAAGACTGTGATTATCTTACCTTTTTGATCTGAATGTCAAATTGCTGTTTGCTGAGTCCCCTTTCTTCACATTTCAGTCACTACATATGACTATCAAGACGCATTCAAGTTTACAATAAAGCAATATTTTCTGAGCTGTACAGATAATGTTTGGTTTCAACTTAAAATCAAAGGAAATGGAAACTCTGCACTTTTTATAATGGGTAAATGATGTGACATATTGGTTTTCTTCCCCAGCAGTGAAACCGAAAGTGATCACGAATATATCTTACTTTGAACTAGATATTCTGCTCCTGATCCTTCAGCTGTACCAGTTGTGCATTACAATGAAAATTTTTGCTTTGTTCTTTCTGGTTCTGAAGGGGGAATTTGTTCAGAACAATGATGCTATATAGAATTGACATACCTATTTTAAATTGCGAAGAGTTATCAGTACTATGGGCCGAACCTTTTATCGGGGTGTCAATGATACTGGCTTTGGTGAATAAGTGTGTGAGAAATCTAGCAAGGCCTATTAAATTTTTGGAAGAAGCTTTCTGCGTCTTTTATCTATGTTCCAACAGTCAAGGCGAGAATCTTGCAAGGGACCTGCAAAAGTTGTCAATTAAAGGGAATTATTGCTCATTAACAGCTTTACTAATGGCACATCTCGCCTCTTTCAGATACATCTTCTTATCCTACACCTTCCTGAGCAAATTCAATGCCAAGAATTCTCAATATGGAAGTCAGAGTGGGTACAATGTAACTTCAGCTCAACACTTGCTCCAAACGAGCTCCACGTTGGACATTGGGTACCTCAGGCATACTGCATGGTTACTAGCCTCACCCCTCCATGTCCATGGACATGGGCAGCTGACAAGTGTCAGCCTCTGAGAACCCTTATGCCACTCTGGTCCACTTAACGAATGATTCTGCACTTCAGTGTTGCAGCTCTGGGTGAAATGACAATTATCATTATAATGTTTCATGAAGGACACTGTGTAATTCAGAGACACGCATCTGGCTCATGGACTGGTCCAGGCTGCAACCTGGGCTATTCACTTGCTGTCATAGTATTCTTTCACTCTAAGGCTACCTGGATACTCATACCACCCTTGCCTTGCCCTGCTTTTTTGCACTACCCCTCAGACAGATGTACATAGCTCACCATACTGATGTATTACCATACTGTTTAATACATACACAAAGCCAGGAGGTTTGTTATTGTTGTCAGCGGTTCCCAGTTAAGTCAACGGAGACAGTCTTTTTCAAGGGAGTCCTGGCACAGTAAATCCAGGGCAAAGAAAAACAGAAAATGCTGAAGAAACTCAGCTGGAGAGAGAAAACAAAGTTCAGCAATCCTCCTTCAGAACTGAGACAAAGGCATTTTCTCATACCAGATCAGAGACTTGGATATGATCAGTCAACCATTCAGGGTGCTCAGAGTCAGGATCGTCTCTTCGTAGGAGACAAGGGGCTGAATCATAGGCAGCACACCACTGCCTTGACTCTTTCTGGCCTACTGTGGGCTCTTTGCCTCCTGGAATGAGAGGCAGGTTTTTAAGAGATGAAAGTAGGTGGCACAGCTGCTGCTTTTGCTGCAGGGAGGAGGTGTCCCTCACAAGTGAGTAGGCAGTATTGAGGGTATGCAGCAATAGTGGTACCTGGAGTTTGGATGAAAGGCAGTGAGTGATGTTGCAGGCAATTGAGCTGAGGTTCGTTGGAGATGGGTACAGGAGCAACAATAGAGTGAGCGTGAGGAATTGGACAGATGGTGGCACTAACACTGGCACAGTGGAGAAAGTCGACCTTTCAACTTTGGACGAGGATTTCATGATCCATTACCATGACGTCTTCTGTTGGTTCTGGGAGTAATGAATTTTCCACTTCTGCACAATCCTGCCCAGTAGGACCTTAAGATCTCCGCATGCAAAGCAGAATGCCAGTTTTCCATCATCTGCCATTTCCGAAGCAAATGTCATAAAATATGCAGGGCAGTGCCAGGCTAAAAGTGCTTGTTCAGATGCACAATGGCCTTTCAAAGATGGTGCCAATACAGGGATGCTGGTCACTTCCAGAATGTCCCATCAGCTGACAGTTGCTGTGGCCAAGGAGGGTAGTGGTATAGGGCTATAATTATGTGAGAGGGATGCTATTGGGGTGAGGCAGATTGTTAAGGAGAAAAGTTTGATAACACATGGCAAGAGATCCTATTAACCCACATGGCGAGAATACCTCTGTGCAACTTGACTAAATTGATGCAAACAAAAAAAAAATCAGTTGTACATTTTGCAAGAGTTATATATCATAGGATCCTCACAGTGTGGAACCTGTGCTAACCATTGAGCCATGGTACATATTAGGTCTGTATTAAGTCAGAAATCACACAACACCAGGTCCAACAGGTTTATTTGAAATCACAAGCTTTTGGCACCTCAGGTGCTATGACTTGAAAGAGGACTGACTGTGGAATCCAGGATTGACCATGCCAGTAGTCAATGAAGTAGCTTTATTGTGGGGTATTTAGGACATAGATAGGATAAACAACAGAAGCATGGAGATGAGAAATTATGGCTACACAGTGGAACTAAATCAGGTTAAGAATTGTGAAATTGCACATTTCTTTTAGGAATTGCTGTCCAGAATGCTTTAAGTTATTGAAATGAAATCCACGAATGAAGCTTCAATGAAAAAAAAATCATTTTCCTTGATAGGAGGCTTTGACAACAAAGCAATCCAAACTTGTTTGTCTAAATTAGAATTTGTTTTGCTCATGGTTTTGTCTGTAAACAATAAGTCATCAGATCCAAATTGTTTTGAGTAATTCTTCAGTTGTCTATTTATTTTATAACTTTATTATTTAATAGGAATCTGAGCAAAACCACACAAGTGAAAAATAAATCATTGTTTCAGTGTCTGTTGCATTTATTATTATTCAATCTTCTGAAATACTAATTACAGACTCATTTGTAACTTTGCATTGGTGTTTCTGTCTGTTTGTTAAAATAAAACCCTAAGCTTTTTGGGGTTTGGCTGCTCGCAAGTTTAAAGTAGTTAGAATTCTACTTATTATATCAGTCTTACTTACTTGTCAAAGTGTTTCTACCAAAGTTGTGTTTCATGACTTCTGCCATGTTTCTTCCCTGCAGTGGCTGAAGCCCTGTACCAGAATTGTCTCTTGAAAATTCTGTGATTGAGTCTGATGCCCTCAACTCGTATATTTGGCATTTCTAGCTTGAGCTTGGTTTTGATTGAAATAAGTATTTTTGAGCTGGCCAGTAAATCTGTAAGGTTTACTTTGGCGAACTACTCTGTATCCAGGTGTACGTCAGATTCAGAAATAGTCTGGCAAGGCTTTAGAAATGGAAACAGAAAAATACTGGAAATTAATAGCATATTCAGCAACATCTTCAGAGAGAAAAGCAAAGTTAACATTTCAGGTTGACGACGTTTCATCAGCTCTGGATATGGCTTTTGCTTTTGGTTTTGATGAGCTTTTCAGTTGTTTTGTTTCACTGGGTTACATGTGAGACAGGAGGAAGCAAGAGAGCCTGACTGCTCTCTCTAACATTGAATTTGTAGGTAAACTGATTGACCACTTTCTCCTCTTGCCTTTCTTAACAAAAATTGGTGCTTTAACATATATTTTCCAGTATAGAAACTTCTGAGTTGTTATTTTGTTCATGATTTTCTTCATTTGTAGTTTTGATGGAACATGAATCAGAGTAGAATTTGGAGCAGGCAGGAAAATTGGCATGAAGGAAGAGAGAAGTCAAGCTGTGATTT